>NC_092426.1:39515270-39671238 GCF_036169615.1 Heliangelus exortis
GCCACAGAAAGGGAAGGAGTGACAGAGTAAGCATCTTGAAGTCCCTACTGCAGAAGTTTCTTTACATCTTCCCATGGAGCAAGGATTTTCCTCTCCTCTTTCTCCAGAATATTCTTACAAGTGAATGGGAGAAGCTGTTGTGTTAATGGAATATCCATCTGTGTAACAATTCTTTTGTGGAATTTGAGTGTTTTGAAGTGAACTGGTGTTAACTAATGAACATTCAGTTCAATTTCTAGTTTGTTTTAGCAAGACAAAATCTGGCCAAATATTAGCAGGGTTAGTAACTTTTTGTAATGTTTGAATTTGCCTGCTCTATTTACTGGTAATGTAGAGGGCTGGGGCAGTTATCAGAGTTGCAATAGGAGGGTTTAAGATTTGCAGAGCTGTTGAAAGCTTTATTCTTGAAGGAATCTCTTGTAGATGGCTGCTCCAAATGTCTAAAAGGGGAAGAAGAGATGCTTACCTTAAAGTGAAAAAGTTTTCTGGCTGTTTCTAGGTTCACAAACCAATTCCTAAATAATTGAGGACCTTCACAGAATCAGAATCAGAGTTGGAAGAGACTTCCAGAGGTCATCCAGTCCTATTCTCCCACTAAAGCAGGGCCCCCTAGAGCACATCACACAGCACTGCATCCAGGTGGGGTTTTAATATCTCCAGAGAAGGGGGCTCCACAACCTCTCTGGGCAGCCTCTGCCAGTCCCTTGTCATCCTCATAGTTCAGAAGTTTTTTCTTATGTTTAGATGGAACTTCCCAGCTTATGTTTAGATGGAACTTCCCAGCTTGTGCCCCTTGCCCCTCGTCCTGTCACTGGGAACTACTGAGAAGAGTTTGGCTCCATCTTCCGTGCACCCATACCTCAGACACTTGTAGGTGTTGATAAGGTCTCCCCTCAGCCTCCTCTTCTCCAGGCTAAAGAGTCCCAGCTCTCTCAGCCTTTCCTCATAAGAGGAAATCCTCAGCTCTCAATCCACCTCACTGTTCACTAATCTAACCCACACTTGCTGAGTTTCCTAATGATGATTTTAAGGGAGACAGTATCAGGTGCCTTCCTGAGGCCAAGGTAGATAACAACCACTGCTCTCCCCTCATCCAGCCTGCCAGTAACATCATAGAAAGCAAGCAGGTTGGACAAGCATGATTTCCTTTGGGTGAATCCATGCTGACTTCTCCCAGTGACAGTGAAAGTTGTCTTCTCTCCAGACCTTATCTCTTACCTCCAGGGTCTGGGATGCAGGAGGGTTGGCTGTTGCTCTGAAGACAAACAATAAAGGCATTCAATAATAACTTCATTTTCTTTCTCTTCATAAACATCTCCCTTACACATCATCTTTCCAAAGTTTGCTTTCTTCTGTTACACTCAAATCCTTCTTTTCTCTGCCATCTCACCTGCTTGAGATACTCTGGTTTGTTTGTGACTCTTTCTGCTGCAAATGAGCTGATGAGCTCTGGCCACCCAACTTTGCTGAGGGTGTGAGTTGTTCAGTGAGAGGAGGACAAACAGAGGCAAGACTGAGTGATCTCAAGGCAAGAGTCTCAGTGCTTGCTAAACTTGGTGAGAACATTTGAGCCAAATTTGTTGTTTTGCTGTTGATACCTTGCTTACTTAGGCCAATGCTCTTGGTCTGCAGCTTGTTTTATTTTTGTGTTCAAAAGAATCTGGAAGAGAAAAAAATCTTGGGTCATTGGAAATAGGGAAAAAGGGCTAGGACAAGGTTGAACTCAATGAACTTGAAGGTCTTTTCCAGCCTGAGCAGTTCTATAATTCTAGGATTTCTGTTCACATGTATGTAAAAATCATGGGTAAGGTGTTGGACACTCTCCCTACATGCTGTTGGAAAATCTACAGACAGCTTTGGGTCATCACCGTCTCTTTTTCCTCCAGAAGATTTACCAGTATGCTGTTACTGCTTGCCACATCAATGGGAACTTCACCTCTGGGCTGTTGTTAAGGAAAAGGTGGCCAAGTTATTTTTGTACTGCCCAGCTACCCACAATAAAGGAATTTCAAAATACATAGTTAATTCAAAATATGCAGTATTCCTGTCTCTGGCAGTGACCAAGACCCTACCTTAGAACAGCTCTGTTCATTGGCCATTGGGCTGCTTTCTGGTTAGCTGTTTTAGGGGCTGGATCCTTTGAGCTGAACTTTTACAACTGAACTGGGATAAAATTTTGACTCCCATGCTTGCTGACTTCAGCTTTTTTTTAAAAATTCTTCCTTTGTATAGTTAAACAATCTTACTGGAAGAAATGAGGGATGGAGGAAATATTGTGCTTCTCCTTCTCAGCTGGATGGCAGCACTTGGCTGGCAGCACCTCCTGGTGTGCTGTTCCAACATTTTACCTGAGTAAGCAACAACAAATTGTATCATACCCTTCTGCCTGCCTGGTTTAGACACATCCCATGCTGGAAATGCAAGTGACTGGAGTTTTCACTAATTAGAACTAAGGATTAATATAGTAGGGCTGTCTACTGTGACTTAGTGTGTTGGCTTCAGGTCTGGACCTTTCTGTTACAGTTGTGCCAAGGATCTGCTTCTACATGTTGCATGGGCTGTAGCTGTTCTGAGCAACATAATTTGGTGCATTTAGTTGTATCCTTGTGTCTTCATCTTCTTTTTCTTCCTAAACATCTCCCTTGTGTGTTTCATCATTCTGAAAGCTGCCTTTTCTTATTACACCATTTCTTTTCTGTTTGTATCCTTCTTTTCTCTACTAGCCTGTCAAGTGATCAACAAAACGATGCAAATAGGACATTAAAAAAAAAAAAACAAAAACAGTCTTGCAGGCTGTGGTTTGGGATGAAAAAATCTGAAATCCCATTTCCATCTTTGTCACAGGCATCTTTGACACTTCATGCAAGTTACTTTCACTTCCTCGGAGCTCATTTTCACACTAAGGCAGTGTGCTACAGCACTTTGTAATGAATAGAATGAATACAGCAACAGTTGTCCTGTCCTTTCCTGTAATTTTTGCACATTTTGATCAGGCACATGGTTTATTTGCTTTAACCTCTTGGGACATTGGCTGTGCTTTCCTCTGGTTTGTATAGCACTGGTGCATGAATAAGGTTTCATAAATTCAAAGTAAAATGTTTGCCCATGATATCTGCAGACAGAATATTCCTAATCCCAGGATTCAAGAGTCATGAGTGTTTCTTAATCATAAAATACTTATCTTATGTGAGTTCCTTTTAATTCTGGGCAGGAAGGGTAGAAATAGTATTCTGCATCTAATTGTCAATATAGGCCAAAAAAAAAAATCAATTTATTTGCATGCCTTGGAGAAGAACCAGGACATTAAAACCAAGAAATTGTGATTCTCTTCTGAAAAATTGAATTGGCTTCTCAACCACTCCCCCATCTCCCCAATTTGTTACATGGCTTTTTAATTTTGCTTAACTCTATCTGGTATAATTCTCTTTCAAATGTGAGACCCTTTTCTATACTATGAAGGATAAAGTGATTTAAAATATTTAAAGAGATGATTTGAAGTTGCAAACTGAAAGGGTTCACACTGACCAGTGGATTTTGTCTGTTGTGGAGATGCTACCTACAGGGAGGTTCTGCTGTAATGAAAATGAACTTGATTCTTTTAATTAATTCTTTACTTTGTGTGTGAGTTAAGCTACTGTCCCAAGTGAATGCTTTTAATGATCTCTCTGGAGCATCTGAGAGCTTTGTCCCACTTGCATGAAGCAGAGTGAAATACACAACCTATCTTGGAGGCAATCCTGTCATTATACCTTTTGGTCTATAATGTTTGTATTTGCATTTCTATTGTTCTTGCATGTGTAGCTTTACCATGCCCAAAGGAGAGCTTCTTAAACTTGAGAGAAGCCCTTTGGACAAATGTTCACTACATGAAGTTGGCCTGAAATGCTTACAACTCAAATATGGGAAATTTGTACTACAATACAAGAATGTATCAAATTTATTATACATCATAATGACCAGCTCTTGTTGTCAAAGTGCACTGCTACAAAATGTTGTTTAGCAAAGTGTCAACCTGCTGTTCATGACAACTGAAGTAGATTTTATACATCCAAAGTAATCAAGTTTCATTAACCTAGAAATAAAATCTCAAGGCTTCTGTTAAAGAGGATTTTTAAGATTTCTTTTTGTTTGTTTGTGTGGCTTTATGGAAAGCTGTAATAGGAATAGCAGTGAAGTTCAAGTGGTGCTAAAAGAAAGGGCATTGTCTGGTCAGATAAATAACAATTACTCTCGGGCAGCCGTTTTCCAGTGGGTTGGCTTAAAAAAAGTGGCTCTTGAACACCCCTTGCTGGGATTCTTTACAATGAGTTCTGCTTTCACAAGCCTCAAATTCCTATAATTAAGTTCCAATGTGTGGTTTTTGCAAATGGTCTTCTCTCTAGGGAACAGATGGGCATAAGCTTGTGAGGCTCGATTTCCCAAAATGGAACTGCCAGGGGTTTTCTTGCTTACTGTTCCAGCTGGCTTGAGAACATTCACAGGAGCTGAGGTTTCTAATGCTCTCTTGTTTGGACTTTTATCTCCCCAGTTTTAACAGCGTCCGGCAAGGAACACACATCTTGTTCCGGGAGTTCAGCTTTGTTCAAGCTACACCTCACAACAGGTCATCTTTCCTTCGGACCTTCTGGAGGTGTTTCCGAACAGTGGGAAAAAATGGAGGCAAGTATCACAGCAGCTTTCTACTCTCCCTCTTACCTTGACATAAAAATCATTAGCTGGGCTATTAATGCAGTACAAACAGACACTTCACGCTGGGTTCTACTACTCTGATGTTGTTAACAAGGAGGCAGCACCACAGTTGCCTGTAGAAGGGTTTAAAAATGCTCACAGCATAAAGTAATACACCAACACTTTCATTACTCTTTCTGCTTTTATTACAGAGGGGTATGTCACAGAGTCACAGAACAGTTTGGGTTGGAAGGGACCTTAAATCTCATCCAGTTCCAACCCCCTGCATGGGCAGGGACACCTCCCACCAGACCAGGTTGCTCAAAGCTCCATCCAACCTGGCCTTGAGCACTGCCAGGGAGAAAGTATCCACAACTTGTGGAAGAATCCCTGGGGAACCTCTTGCGTTGTCTTATAACACCCTCCAGTAAAGAATTTCTTCCTAATGTCTAAGCTAAATCTCCCCTCTTCCAGTTTAAAGCCATTATCCCTTGTCCTGTCACTACACATCCTTGTGAAAAGTCCCTCTCAAGCTTTTCAGGAAGCCCCTTCAGATACTGGAAGGCTGCCCTAAGGTCTCCCCTGGAGCCATCTCTTCTCCAGGCTGAACAACCCCAAACTCTCTCAGCCTTTCTTCACAGAGAGAAGGAGAGGTGCTCCAGCCCTCTGATCGTCTTAGTGGCCCTCCTCTGAGCTCATTCCAATATCTCCATGTCCTTCCTATTTTGGAAGCTCCAGGACTGGATATGGTGCTTCAGGTGGAGTCTCAAAAGAGCAGAGTAGAGTGGGAAAATTACCTCCCCTGAGGTGCTGGCCATGCTGCTTTTGATGCAGCCCAGGATGTTTGGTTTTCTGGGCTGCAAGCAAGCACTGCTGGCTCAAGTTGAGCTTCCCATCAACCAGCACTCCCAGTCCTTCTCCTCAGGACTGCTCTCAATCCACCCAACCTGTATTTGTGCTTGGGGTTGCCCCAGCCCAGGTGCAGGACTTTGTCAGGCAACAATAATCAGATTTGTGGGGCTGTGTATGGGGGTGGATTGATAAAAAATAAATGTACAATATAGCAGACCTGGAGATGGTTAGAACATAGGTTTTGAAGCATGAGGGAAGTAGGTGCTGAGGTTATTAGGCAGCTGTGCTTTGACTAAGAGCCCAGAAGCAGAGTTTATAAATGTGTTGAGCTGTGTAGGGTGGTGAACTCTGCCACCTGATCTGTGCCTGACCCAGTCCTGACACATCTCCCAGATGATCCTGCAGGATCCTGATGGCTGTGGAAGGGGGGGGACCACTAACAACTCTGTGACCTCTTCCTCAACCCTACCACAAGGAAAAAGCTCCTATGCCAAAATAACTATTCAGCACTGTGCTATCTTGCCTTGCTATTCTTATTCTGAAGTTGGTATATTAGGTATTACAGAGCTGGCCAGAGTTCAGAACAAACTCATGTAGCTACATGCAACTGAAATTATGTTTTGTTTTAGTTTTTAATTTAGTATTTTAAGCAGACACATTGAAAGTTGCTGTACAAATAGGAATTTTTGTGGTGTATTTTGTGTTTGGGTTTTTTGGGTTTTTTACTACAAGCTTCTACTTTCAGTTTATTCAGCCTCACTCTCTGGTGCAGAGAAAACTAGAAAAATTCCTTTAAATATAGATAAAACCTCACCTTCTCAATAAGCTTTTAAGCACTTCTCATGATGAACAGAGTTTGCAAGATTATGAATAATGACTTTTCTGTCACATGCTATTTCAGATCCTTGGAAGTTAGGCAGTCATAATTAAACATTAGAAAATCTCTTATTAGCTACTGAAGTGACTGACTACACTATGTGTAACACGTTCCCAGTGGTAGGTACTTCTCTGCCATATTGTAAATAATTTATATTAGTTCAGGGATAATACTTTTAAGATTTCAGGTAAATTGTACAGTACTGATCTAACCAGCATGCAGTGAGGACATAGCTGATTTCAGTTCAGGTCAGAAAAATGTAATTGTAGGCTCCTAGAACATATTTCCATGGAGAGTTAGAGGGTGAAGAAGTGAAGAAGTCATCCACCAGGACTCATGCTGTCAGTGGTCAACATTGTTGACAAAAGTTTTCAAAAATGTTGACAAATGTTTCAAAAAAGCTGTCTGGTGGGAAGTACCCACTTGTGCACTGTTAATTCAAGTTTTCATCTACCTGGCATCAAACTCAGCCAGGAGTGTCTGAATTTGTTGGGAAGGACTGAGAAGTTTTAGCTACATAATATCTTCCTTTTCTTTTGCTCTTAGAAGTTTTATATGGATATGGAAAAGGCTTTGGGTGAAAATGTCTTCACTAAGGGTCTTTGAAGGGGAAGGCAGCACAGGAACAGAAGCTGAGGTGGATGTTACTGTGCTCTGGTTGTGCTTAAATACTTCTTAGTATTTAAGCAAGTATGCTATGTTTACCTGTTATTTCTATACATTTTCTTTTCGCATTAATTAGAAACAGAAATGCATCACTTTAGAGAGCTTGCCTTCAATATTTTCATCCACTCAGTCCAATTTCTTGATTTTTATAGCAATATTTATATACTAGAACATCAGGGTGTTCCCTGTTAAACTGCATAAATGCCAGCTCTGTGGGGATGCAAGTCAACACAGTAAGTGACAACTTGCCTCAAAGCTTGGACCCATGCTGTAGGAAGCAAGGGAGAATAAAGTTAAATGTGTAAGATCCTATTTCCAGGCTTATACAAACTCAAAAAAAATCCAAACAAAACAAAACCCCACAACAAACACTGTTCCACTTCTGAGTGTTTAATTGGGATTTCAGAGAAGCAGCCAATGCCTCTCAAATGGGTGAACTGAGTGCTTCATCTGGCTGCTAGTTGCTCTTCCTTGATGCAGGGAGATTATTTTATTTTTGTTTCAGTCACTCTTGAAATAACCATGCCTTGACTTGGAATCTGCACTTTGTTCACCCAAGCAGATGCAAGTAGCCAGGAGTTCTTAAAGAATCAATAAAGAAATTTATCTGAACAGAAGCTGTACTTAAATAATCTGTGTATGTCCAGAACCATGTATGCACTAAGTGCACTAACATTACAGTTTCTCTTGGAAAATTACTGTAGTTATTACTTGTTTGCTTAATTTCTTATCCTTTTCAGTTGCTGGAAAGTAGCTCTACATGGAGAAATGCAGCAGCTTGTATGTGTTAGTCCTGTTATGTGATGGGTTCTAGTTACAGTGCCCTTCCTAACTCCTTTTGTTTGGAAACTGGTTTTATTTTCCTTTTGTCTCTAAATAGCAAGGAAAAATTATTAGCTTCACTAAATATGATAGTAACATAGCACACTTCAAAAAGTGAAGAACAAGCATTTTGATTGGTTTTTAAAACATTTTTTTGTTTGTTTGTTTTTAAAAGGAGGATTTCTCTTTGGTGATCTGCTGGATCTGTTGATTGGGGGTTTTTTTGTTTTGGTTTTTTTTTTTTTTTTTTTTTTTTTTTTTTTTTTTTTTGTTTGGTTTTTTTTTTTTTTTTGCAGGATTTCCCACTGGTTTTAGAAGCTTAGCAAGATGTATAGTTCTATTTTCCACACTGGGGGAAAAAAATCCCTCAAAGTTGATTTTTTATTATGTGATCCAGTGTCAAAAAGTTGGGGTGGACTTCACAAAATTTCTTCCCTCCCTTAAACACCAATGCTATGCAACACCCACAGGGCTGGTTGGAGGACAGCGAAGCACAGAGCATAATGCTCTGTTGGCAACAAAGTTCTCCCAGAAGAAGGCAAAATGACCAGAAGTCTTGTTTTCCCTCTGCTTATGCTTAAGTTGACCTCTTGGAATCTAGCTGACCTGCTCTTTTGAATTGTCTGTTCCTCAGGACTCTTTAATTAAAACTGTGCTTTCTCAGTTTAAACAGCCCCTGTGGAGTTCTGCTGTGAAGCTTCATAAGGTCAACATATGCCTCTCCCAACCCCCATGGCTTTCATGTCTTCTTGGGTCTGTTTTTAATTAAAAAGACTTTTTCCTTAAATGCTTTCCAGCCAATTAGAGAAATTTTGCACTGAGAAACTTGTTTCAGGCCTGGTGTATTGAGAAGTAAACAGAAAGCTTGGTCAGGACCACTGGAACTTTTTTTTCTAGAGCCCCCAGCTTTCTTTGGTGCTTTTCACAGATTTTCTTTCTTCCTTTCTCCTCCACCCCCCTTTTTTTTCTTTTTTTTTCCTTTTTCTTTTTTTTTTTTTTTCTTTTCTTTTTTTTTCTTTTTGTTTCCTTCCAGCAAAAATAGCTGCTGTTTGATACCTTAGAAATAGCCCTAGAATGGTTCAATACTAGATACAGGGTCTTTTCCTTCTGCTCAGGGATGATTGTTACTTTCCTTAGATGCACACACCACTGAAGCATAAAACTGCTGCAGAAAGCAGATTGATCTGTATTGATTGAGAATTGTTTTTGCAGGCTGTCCTTTCCCTTCAGACAAAAAGTGCTGTTACTGCTCATACTGAAATCAAACCTTATAAACTTATCTTGTTTTTTCACATCCCTGCCTCTCTGCTTCTGAACACCTAACTTTGGAAACTGGGAATATAATCACCTTCAGAGTTTGAGGAAGGAAGGTTTACCATAACCAAGCAAAGTCTCTGTCACAGTGAGAAGAGTGGTCTGCCTCTCTGACTAATCCTTCTTGAGGTCTTTGGGAAGTCTGGATTCCTTACAAAAATTAAAGAAATTCACTATCTGTATCATTCATGTGACCTGGAACTTGAAAAGAGCTAGAAGGACCACTCTTCTCCCATGTCTTTTTTGAAAGATGCTTTTTTTACTGCATTTTGCTGACAAGATTACTTTCTTGAGGTTCCAAAGCCCCTCTTTGGTGTCAATCTAATGCTTCCACATGTAACTCCTTATACTGAATTGCTCCCCCTTTTTTCACTTTGTCCTTTCTAAGCTTTTATACTATTTCCATTTGTAGCTTAAAGAAACTTTTAGTAAGATGTGTAGAACAATATAGCAGTGGTTGGAGCAAATACCAGAATCTTCTGCCCTTTCCTTTTTGTTACTTAAATCGAATTAGATCTTTATACCATAATTTTGTTGTTGAATGAATCAGTAAGGTCTCAGTATGTCCTAAAGCTGTGGATTTTAATACAGTGTTCTCTGGGAGCACATTCTGCAGTGAAATACCCTTGGTTGGAATGATTGATCTCCATCCTCTAATCACTTTGCAGTTTCTTTGCTCTACAGTTACAGCTCTTAAGTATTTATGATTTGTCAGCCTAGCTCTGCCTGCAAACCCCACTGTTGACTCTGGTCAATCAGGACTAAGGATTTCTGAAGCTGGGGACAAATAAGTGAAGGATTACATTTTAGAGATGGGGTAGATTGCAAGTTAAAACACCTCCCTTACCCAGATCTAAAATGCACAGCAGTAATCATTTGGAGTTGTAGTAGCACGGGGATCAGTAATAGTCTTCAGCTTTGAATGAAATTTGTGAAATTAATTGCAGTGCACTGGAAGTCCTTGATAGTGTCCTGTCCCTCCCCTCTGTACCACAGTTTCTTTTCAACTCCATCTCTGAACATGCCCCAGTTTATCTTAATTTCCAGATGTTTTTTTCAACCACATATCACACAGGAGCACAGAATGTTAGGGGTTGGAAAGGACCTCTTGAGATCACCTAGTCCAACCCCCCTGCCAGAACACAGAACAGCATCCAGGTGGGTTTTGGATGTCTACAGAGACAGAGACTCCACCACCTCTCCGGGCAGCCCCTGCCCAGCTCTGTCACCCTTAAAGTAAAGACATTTCTCCTCATGGAACTTCCCATGTTCAAGTTTTTGCCTGTTACCTCTTGTCCTGTCACTGGATAGTCTTAGGTGTATGTCTTCTTAAATGAACATTATTTTGGAAAACCAGTAAGCTTTTCTGTTTGTTTTCTAAGCTTTTCTGGTTATTTTGTGTCTTTTGACAGCTCTTCACTGCTTGGGTCATTGGCAAATTAAATTAATCTGTTCTTCACTTTTTTTGTTCCGGTTGAGTGAAACATTTAATGAGGTTATATACAGTGATCATTGTTGCATTCTGCTAGGCAATCATCCAAAATTCAACTGGTAATTATTATTACCATTTGCTTTGCAGTCTTTTGGCATGTTTCCTATCCCTATGACAGCATTCTTATTCAAACCAACTGAAATAGATTTTTTCAATTAAGAATTTTTTCAGTTCCAATCTGGTGCTGAAGAGTTAGTATTCCAAATTGTGGGGAAGTTCCCTGGGATAAAATTGTTCTAAGTTGAGTGATCTACTCTGAAATTCTGAATGCCCCATGTTTCTTATTTAAAATGAACTTTGTCTCTCTCTCCTCTCCCTTGTGTCTTCAGAGATAATCAGCACATGTGCAGGTGAGCATGAAGAAGGATTTATGAAGCATTAGCTTCATTAGCTAGTATGTCTTATGATGTTTCTGTTCTACTTTTCAGCAGCAGAGATGCTGAAAGGGAGAGAGGGAGGTAAAGGAGAGGAAAACCTTATTTCCTCTTGATTCCTTATACTGTGACTTTCTGCAAAGAGATAAGAAAGGAAGAGCCTCTGTGAAGCCCAGGTCTGCTTTTAACCCAGTGTTGGTACTTAGTTGCCTTGAGACATGAAAGTGCCTGACCTTTGGAAAGGATTATCTTTATCTCAGTGAACCACAAAAAATACTTCTCCCCCTGCTGTTGACTTGAATTGGATCTCTCTGCATTACAATGCAATGTTTGTATAGAAAACCTGAGCTCGGGGTTGGTGTTTCCATATGGTACAAATCTTCACTATCTCAAGATACTAATTTGGAACCTGGAAGGTGTGGGGCTGTTTTTCTTTGGCAGCAGCCTGAGACTGCTTGATCTGGCTCAGAGCATCAGCTGAACTGTAGGGAATGCTCTTCTGGTGCATCCAGGTAGCTCATTGCTGTGGAATAAACACTGACATCTCTGTGCTGCTCTACCCTGAGCAGTGTAGATGCATCTGAGGAAGAGCAGCACCATGAAGAGAAAATGTATGTTGGGGGTCAGTATGTACAGAAGATTAAGGACCCTCCTTTACACACATGCAAGTAATTCTTCAAAGTAGCCTAGGTGCTAGGAGATGTCTTCAGTGAAGAAACACCTTTTTTAATTTTTTTTTTTTTTTTTTTTTTTTTAATCTCTGAACGAGCCATCTTTGTGTCTTTATCTTCCCAGTTGCCTCTTATAACTTTTCTGTCTGGTGGTCTTGTTTATCATTGTTTCCATCACTGCAAATACACTTCATATCTCTCCTATGTTTGCCCAATTGATTTTCATAAAGTGCAAGCAGGCCTGACCTGTATCTAGAAGATTTTTGCTGGTTTGTTGATTGTGAATATGGACAAGTACAATCTCTCACATCCTGTTCTTCCCTTCCTCCTATTAGATATACTCAGAAAAACTTTACATTCAGTTGCTCTGGTAAATAAGTATGGATGTCATTTCTTTCTTTTAAGGAACTGATTTTTTCCCTGTGGTGTTGAAAGGACTGACCTGAGCTGTACTTGTTTCTGTAGCTATGTTACTGAACTCTTCCAGCAAACCTGGTTAGGCAAGTTAATTGCTGCCTACAAACCCCTGAGCTCTCAGAAAAGTCCCTGCTCTGCACTTCATTTTGGGGCCTTGGTGCCATTCAGCATGCCCATGTTTGACTGGAGATGCAAAGTTGAGTTAGTTTAGCTGAACTGTACAGCTCTGCTTGGGTATAGAAGTTCTTACATATCTTTAAGGTCCCCTTACCTCAGTAAATGCCTGAAAGTGTGGTTTAAGTGTGATCATGAGTAAAGGTGGTGTATGTGATTAAAAGGATTGCTCCTTGATGCTGTCAGGTGTCTTTCAGGAATCTTAGATGAGTATCAGTAGAAATGATCTGCATGCAGGATTAGTACTTTGATATGCTACTACCACTTTGTGAAATGGGGATAAGGTAGTGCTATGGGAAACCTGTAATCTGAAAATGAGTTATGAAATGTAGTTTATAGTATTTATAAATTAAGCTTGATCCATTTTGTATTTGTTGCAGGGATGTGATTCTGGTAATGCACAGTCTGATATCTCCCTTCATTACGTGATCTCAATGTGATTTGCATTCCATGCTTTTACTAAGCATGAATCTCATGGCACACTGGACCTTTCTTCAGCTTGGAGGAGGAGATATTTGAATGTCAATGAGTTCTCCTTGACCTCTTTTTCTCTCTAGAGCCATATTCCATGGGATTCTTCCAAGCAGATCTCTGAATTCTGCTCTCCTGAAAACCAGAACCATGGTCTTGCTTTTTGCCAGAGCTATAAACTTCTGAAAGCTTCATGAAATGGTTTTTCAGGTATTAAGACAGAAACCTTAGAAATGCTTCAGGCTTAGGAAGTCTTCTGTAGAAGTTCACACCTTCCTAGACTTCAGTGTCAGTTAGCCAAGAACCACAAATCTGGAGGATAAAAGCTTTGGTAGTTCTAGTGCTCACAGAGACACTTGTCAAGTCTTGTCCTCTCTGAGGTTTTCCTGCATTAAAGTGTAGTCCCAGAAGCAGTCAAAAGTCTTTAGAGCAAGACAGAAGTCACATACATCATCATGTTCATCATCTCTGTTGTAGAACCACATGTTCAATATTACTTTCACAATTCTTCCCTTTTTTTGAAGGGGAAGGTAATTTCATGTGTTTGTATTAATAATGTATACACTTCCTGAAAGGACCTTGGCTCATAAGCATTCTGATATTTAGCTGGTAACTGCATCAATTAAAAAGTTTCCATGTATAAAGGTAGCTAGCTGCTAACATAAAATTGGCAAGAGGTTATCCCTTTTGAAGGAGCTTAAAATAGAAACTACTTTATATGCTAGAGTATCTTCTTTATTCATCTTCCCTCATTGTAAATTCAGAATATTTCCCTTTTATATAGAGGTTGTAGGCTTTTGCTGTTTTTCCATAGCTTCAAAGCACTATCCAGTAGAGTCTTGTTCAAGCTTGTTGTTCTTCAAGGGACAACCTGATGAAATTACTGTACTCTTCTTTCCCCTGAAGTCCAGTCTGCTAGGCAAGTCACACATGTCTAATGAAAGATTTGCTAAACACACCTCTTCTGTGAAGGGCAAATTCTTTAGGTAATGAAATGCAGAAGCCTAGAACCTGATCTGCCTATGTTATGTCTTTCTGTTTACCTGGAAATACAGGCTTACAAGCTGAGCTTTGGATCTCAAACCCTGTCAAGTGTGACTTTTTTGGCATTGGCTCTCAAGAGGCTGCGTGGGGAAGCTGAGTTTGTGCACTGGTGTACAAAATCAAAGGTTAAAAACACATTCTGGGGCTTGTCCCTTGTGTGTGTCCATCATGTCTTGTCCTATGAGTATCTGAGTCTGATGCCCAAACTAGAGCTCTTGTTTTCATAGGCTTATTTGATATTCAACAAGGAGGGTCTGATCCAAAGGGAAGTTTTAAACAGTTCTGGTGGGATCCTGACCATAAATCACTATCTGCTCATCTTTCTCTGTATTGATTATATCAGGAGTTTAGGGAGAGCAGATTTGTCATTGAGGACCTAAGTTTGGTGCCTGAAGTTAAACAGCATAAAAATTACCTTTCCACTCTGCATTTCAAATGTATTCTGTTTCCCAGATTAAGCCATTAAGCCCTTAGCAAAATGTATCTTTCTAGTGATGCTGTGTTTTTTCATTTGAGTTTGGCACTCACTATTCTGTAATGCTCATGAATAAACATTTTAGGAAAGTTTTTGATTCCATAATTCTTTTCTCCCCTTATAAGTCTTCCACAGCTTCTGTATCTAAAGCATCCTCTAATCAAAGCAAAGTGAGTACCATACTAAATCTTATTAAACTAAAAGAGTTGAGGAACAAATCAATGGTCAATCCCAGCTAAGACATCTCACAAAACTAATAGGGGGAAGCAAAAAAATTTATTGAAATGTTACTTTTCTGTTTCTCAGAAAGTAAACATTGCCAGCTTTAATAGATGTGACAATTAAGCATGGTCACTAAGCAGGTTTTTTTAAGAAGTCATGCAGCTACTGAAAACTTGATCATTTCATTTGGCTTTCTCTGCTAGAAGAATCATAGAATCCCAGGATGTGAGGTTGGAAGGGACCTCCAGGATGCCCTGGTCCAACCCTTCTATTATTATTGTTTCTAGGAGATGTCCCAGCACCTTGTTGAGCTGAGACTTCCAACTTTCCCAAGTGGGGGAATCCAGCCCTTCCCCTGGGAGACCATTCCAAGGTCTGACTGTCCTCATGGGGAAAAATTTCCCTCTTGTGTTCCAATGGAATCTCCCCAGGAGCACCTTGTGCCCATTGCCCCTCATCTTGTCCATGGGACTCCTTGGACACAGGGAGTCTCCAGCTGCTTTGGAGCTGCCCTGGAAGTCCTGAACATTGGCAGAAGGGCTCCCCTCAGCCTTCTCAAGGCTGAACAGGCCCTGTTTTTTCAGCCTCTCCTCATATGACAGGTGCTCCAGACCTCTAATCATCCTGGTGCTTCTTCTCTGGACCCTCTCCAGCCTGTCCACATCCTTTTTGTACAGCAGGGACCAAACTGGGCACAGTACTCCAGCTGTGGCCTTACAAGTGCTCAGGATGATGACTTCTTTGTCTCTGCTAGTGATGCCCCTGTTGATGCAAGAACAAGAAATCCTTTGGCTTTTTTTCTTTTACAGTTTTAGCATGTGATTTCCATGTCTGAATGCCAAAGGAAATCTAGGAACCACTGGAAGATCAAGAGAGTTTAATTGCTTTTCAATTCAATTGTGTACAGGCTTTATTGTGCTTTGGATACACTGAACAGGTATATATAAAGCTACCACATGCAATCCCCTTGCTTCCAAGTACTGTCAAGTGATTTGGAAAGGCCCAAAAGCACCATTATGGGTCGACAGCAGTTTGAAAAACAACAAATAGAGGCAAACATCTTCATTGGTTTTGAAGGAGTTTCAGAATTATGAAGAAGTTAAAGTTTTTTGCTTGTTGAAAAGCAAATTCCCAACCCAAGCATGTTTTACCTGAGTCACAGCTTCCTGTAATGACAAAGCCTATGTGTAAACTTCTATGTGGAGATGAAGGTATTATAGTGATGTTTTCCTTGTTTTAGGGAGTGGGAGGAAGCATAATCTATAGCATTATTTCTTAATGCAGGAATCTTCAATTATAAGTATGTAAACAGGTTAGAGCTTAGGGGAGCACCTGTTCTGGCAGTGTGTAGGTTTTGTTGATGGAACAGTTTTGTATCTGCATGTGAGCTGAAACATCTGAGTAACTGGCAGCTGGGTCTTCTCCCTGTAAAACTGGAGGAATTCTTCTCATATCACAGTATCCTCCCTTGCATTCCCTCTCTTTGGCTTCAGTCCCTCCATGAAATCTTCTCTTTCAAGGCAGAGTTTGCCAAGGGGGCATTGGCAAGAAAAGCAGATTCTCCCTCTGAAGAGCTGGTGTCACTCATTAGTGTGTGAGAAGAGCTGTTGTAAATAAACAACAAATCAGGTGCAGTTCTGCAATAGTATTAATTCCAGTGATGTATACAGGGTCATGCAGCTGGCTGGGTAAGGTAGAGATAACATTATTGTTTAGATAGAAGTGATCCCTGCATCCAGTGAAATGCTTATCACCTTAGCCCATGAGTCTATTGTAAGTAGCACAGCTGATGCTGTCTTTATCTTGGCATTATTTAGTGGCCTCAGGTTTTTTGAGTTGCTCTTAAGTGAGAGAGAACCAAGAAAGCAGATGTGTGTGTCCTCTGGAGCTGTCCCATGTTGATTTAAGCACTGTCACCTGCAGTGCATTTGGTGATCCCATGTTGTACCTTTATAAATAAAGGGAATATTCCAGACTCTGCTTCACCACACAGTGTGAATGGGTTGCCCATGGCAAGGTGGAATACTGCAAGTTGAAACCTGAGACTGAACTTTCACTACCTTGAAAGCAACATAAGTTGTCTTTCTTCACAGGCAGTTTTAAAATGGATTTGAAATCAGACAACCATGCTTCATGTGGCTGTGAAACATTCATAGTTGGTTTATCCTACTTTGCTGTGGAAAAAGCTTCAGCTCAGTATTTAAGAGAAGGAAAGCCTAGTGATACAGCTTCTTGTGGTCAGAGTTAGGAAAAAGTGACCCGTTCTGATCATGCCTAAGATAAATTGGAAACTGAAGCTGTTGTCTTCTCTGAATTGAATTTATCAGAGACTTTACTAATGCCTTAATTACAGCTGCAGCACCCTGTCAGCATAAGCTGATCTGATTGCTGATACTTCCTTCTCACATCCTTCTGTGGCACCTCCTGCACTTGTCTGGTCTCGTGCTGATCTGTCTCAGCACGCTAAGCTGGCAGAAAACTACCCAGTCCTTCTACTGGTTGGGTTAGTTTTCTGCCAGTCTTGCTCCCTGCAGAGCACCAGTGAGAGGTCAGAGGACAGAGAGGTGGGATGCAGGGTGCAGTGCTCTGCAGCTCTGGTTAAGCTCAGGCCACCCAGCACTGCCAAAATAGCAGTGCTGGCAAGTGTGGTCCTAATGTACAAGTCATACTGATGCTCTGGGCAGTCTTATTAGGCATAATGCTAACACTACTTATACTTTTGTTTTAAAACCTCCTTTAGAGGGTAATACACTTCTGAAGTTTATAGCCAGAAAGTACCATTAGGCCTTGTAGTCTGACCTGTATAGCACATCATTAAACTTCACTTAGTAACACCAGGATTGAGCCAAAACACTTTTGTCCCACTGAAAAATAATTTGCATATCTTCCAGAAGGGCATTCAGGTTTGATTAAGTCATGTGAACCTGAAGGGGCTGAAGGGCCCCTGGGAAAAATAGCAGGAGGAAGCAGTCAGCTGTTGGTGCTGCCAGAGCAATTAGGCTGGCCTGCAGCCCAGACCCCATGGAGTTTTCATGGGAAGAACTGCAAGAAACAGCCTTCTTTCAAACACCTTCCTGGGGTGCCTGCTCATGCTTCAAGCACAGTGCCTGGAAGGCTGGCCCACGTGTAGGGTTTCTGCTCATACAGTAGGGTGGTCCTTGGGCACATCCCACACTGCTCCTGAGGAAACAGGAGGTGAAGCCTGCTTGTGGTGATGGAAGGATCAGGTGAGGAACAGGTCCTGACAGAGAAGGATGGTTGTTTATTTGATAACTTCTGGGTTTTTTATTATTTATTTTTTTTTCCCAGAAGTCAGAATTTACTAAGACTTACTTGATTTTGACCAGAGAAGTGTCATTACTTCTAGGCCTAGGTGAAATCAGAACCCTAAACATGCTTCTGCAGCCTCAGCTTCTGGCAGTATTTAAGAGCGCGATTATCTTCGCCTTAGAAAAATTGTTCTTTTTTCAGTTCCTTAAATTATATTCTTTTAAATATTTGACTCATGTGTTGAAGTCAGTTTCTTACCCTTGTTTTCCATGATCACCTTGAGCCTCACTTTGTGAGCCATGTTTTGCAAGCATGGGATGCTTCTTGCAGTGGTTCTTACTCCTTTTCAATTCTCACCATCATTTCCCAGTTGCTGATATTCCAGACTGGCTAAATGCTGGTAACTCAGCCCACCCACTTGATGTGGCAGTGTTTATTCAGGTGAGGACCAAATTATTCTCCTGATTACATTATTCTGAGCATTTGTGGTCACCTTCCTCTCCATGTCATAGAAATTGCTTACCCAGATGAAACTCTGCACTCTTTGATTCTAGGCACAGAGTTTCTTTGATGAGTTTACGATGAACTATGGCTGAGCCAGCTATGTCAATAAGGTTTTTCCACATTGCTATTAATTCCTTTTTAATTTTTAATATTTCTTAATTTTTTATGGTTTACAATTATCATTAATTCTTGTTCTTTTCTAGGTCATTAATCGAAAAATTAATTAAAATTGAGAAATTGATTTATTCTTGGGGATGTTGGGAGAAATACACATTCTAAGTAATAATTCCTCATCCTCATTTTGGGATGTAACTGTTACCCTCATAAGATGTTTGGTTGTTTTGAATCATTCAAGTTTTTAATCACATCACTGTTCAGTGTTTATCTGAAGTGTCTCTCAAAGCCTTTTATTTGTTGCTTTTTTACATCTAGCTTGTGTTCCCATTTGAAAAGATAACTTAATTCACCAAGATAATTTTTATGGTGGGTGATAACTATTAGTAATTAATTGATGAAGTCCAATATTTCCTGTTTGGGATTATTACCAAGCTGCCCAGGGCATCTCAACCATTGGCAGCAGTTTTAGGCCCTATTTTGAAGCCATTCTCTACCTTTTTGGGTAGCCACTTCAGTCAAAGTAAGCCTCTGATCTTATAATCTTTAAGGACTTCAGATTTTTCTGGTCCTATAAAATTTCCCAGGTATTTCAGACCTAGGAAATCAATTCTCAGTAGTGCTGAGAGTTTGTGAACCAGCCCTCTTCAAAATTCTGACAGAGATTATTAACATCTGCTTTTAATTTTTTAATATGTCAAGTACCACTCCACTACTCCCATCTTCCCAAATCATCACTGAAATGGAAAACATTTTGGATTATGCAGAAAAAGAAGGATGGTACATGTTATTTTAGATACAGCACACTCAATTTCTGAACACTACTTCATTTCCCCCCCATGGAGCAAAATGTCAAGAGGATTATCATTACTTGAGTTTTTTCCTGATATGCATATCATTATCTTGGTCTCCTTGTCTCCTCTTTTTTTTTTTTTTAACCTATGAAATTTTGTTTCTTTTTCCAGTTTTCTACAAACTCCTGGCTTCACTGTTATTCATTGCTGTCAGTAGGGTCTTTTTTACACTGTATTATTTATTTTTATATTGCTTAGGAGTCTATGAAAGATATCTATGCTAATACTAAATGAGTTTTACTTGAATCTTCTAGTTGAAATATATCAGAAAGATAGTTAAAAGATTGTCAGTATTTTGGCAGAGAACTTAATCTCTCCCATTATCTGAATTTTGTCTTGGGTAGGCAGCATGTGTTTCATAAAGTAAAATATGTGACATTCCACCAAAATAAAGTGTAATACAAAAATCTGTCAGTAAAGATGTTTGGCACCACTCTGACAATTAAATTTGTACGAAGCATGCAAGAATAATATTATTTAAAAACTAGGAAAAATGCTCTAGTATTGTAATGCTTAAGAATCCTGTTTGCATAATACCAGAAATTATGATTTTAAGACTCAAAGTGGATTGTTTTCTGCATGTTGCTAATCTTAGTTTCCTAACATTTACAGTGCCTGGCCATACAAAAATAATGCTGTTTTACTGTCATGTTTTTCAATGGTTTTTCCTTGAGTTTTTGAGATAAACAAGATCTTACACAACTGGAAGAATTAATACTAGCTGCCAACCTGTTCCATCTACCAAACAAATTATTTAGCAGGTAATTTTTCTTCATATTGTAACTTTTGTATGAAATTTAGTAACAGATTCCATGCAGCCTTGATACATTCTTTGCATGACTTACCAACAAGCCTGAAGAGAAAATTTCAGTTTGAAGTAGGAAATAGTCACATAATATGAAAATTTCAGTGTTTAGACAATGCTGTGAAGTTTCTAAAAGGGTTATTATTTTATAGCTAATATAGATATATAATATATATAGATTGATTTCTCTTCATCCTTATTTTATTCTGAAGTGGAAAAACAGATGTTGAAGCTGTGAAGATCCAGAAGTAGGTCTTTCATCTCCAGTTGGAGTGGTTTGTTGTAATGCTGTTTCCTGTTCATAAAGCTGGATAGCAAATCTTCTAAATAGTGATAGAAACTGACAGCAAAGGCAAAATATGCCTCGTGCTGGCACATCATCCAAGTGTGGGTGGATTTTCTGTATTTTGAACTCTTAAGCCATTAATAACCTGCTCTCTGCAGAGAAGTCTAATCTGTTAATTGTAAACTTAATTATTACACTTTCAGCCACCTGATAATCATGAGTGACTCTTTAAAAAAACAAAACCAAACAACAACAACAACAACAAAAAGGAACTTCAAAAGGGAGGTACTCCCATTACAAGGAATGAAATTTGACTTGGCTGGAAAACCTGAAGGCAGACAGGGCACTTTTGAGGGAGACACAGCTTTCCAAGTCAAATACAAAAGCTTAAGAGAGACAGGGTGGAACTTGCTGCATCTAATGACTTTTTTTGCCCAGAGCAAGGGATGTTCCTATATTATTTAATAAGGCAGTTTAAAGTGCAGCCCCTGAATGCTACAAAGCAGAGGCTCACACACCATTGCTTGAGTACTAAAGTGTCTGGTTAAAGATTCATTTGTCCTTAATTAAGATGATGGTTGGACTTAAAGATGTTCAAGATCTTTCCAACCTTAATGATTCAATGACCCCAAATTTCTTCAGATGGTGGCTGCTGGAGAGTATAATTGGAGGTACCTGGCACTTGTTCACTACTTTTATTTCAGGATTTCACTCTTGCAAGAGATTCTTCAGTAGATAAATCCAGAATGATTTATCCCTTTAATTCTCTAGCTTTAATAACCACAAGCTACTTCCTTAATGATTTAGAATTGCATGATGCAGGAGATGGTGTCTTAGAGAGTAAGTTGAACTAATTTCCTACTTTTTTACCGATGTTAATTTTTTTTACTGGGAATATTATGGATTTCATTGACCTTTTCTAATCACAGGTACTTTAATTTGTAAAATAATGCATGTCACTCTGTCCTGTTTATTGTAAATGTAGGGATATTTTATGAATTGCATTCTGCAGAATGTGGTGCATTGTTTTCAGACATTGGATAGGTAGGAATAGAATTTCACTGGAAGTCTTGTGTCCTCCTGTTCTACAAGGTGGCTTGCAAGGAAACTGCTTCTTCCCAAGGAGGGCAATTGAGCTGGGGCTTGATCACCACTTCTAGTTTGGTGTTGAAGTGGGAAGGAGTAATCCTTGGCCTCCTCTCAGCTCCTCATTTTCTTCCCTCTCTTTGTGGTGTTGCTGTTGGCTGCACAGTGAAGGCAGCACAGAGCTGATCCAAACAACAAAAAAAAGAAAAACAAATGGAAAAACAAAGGTACTTTCCTGTTTAATCAGTTTCTTGTCCCATTCACAGTGGGGCTGTACAAGCAGCTGTGCTCTTGTACATGAGAAGATGAGACTGAAAGGTAGGGAGGGGATTAAGACTGCCCCTTTTCAGGGGATGACCCAGTATAAAATCTGTGTTTGTGTTACAGCTTTGCTTGGTGGTTATATAAAGTGTTTAGCAGGACAAAGTGGCTCTTAGCTCCAAAAAACTTCTCTTCCTCAGAATTTAGACATGTAAGTTCAGATCTCTCATTTACAAGTGTAGCATTAGCTGTCAACAGCTTGCTCAATTTCTATTGCCTGGCTTGATCTACATACTGAAGAGTGGAGGAGGCCAAAAAGCAGAAAGGTGGCTGCTCAAATAACATTTTACTGAAAATGTGAGTATTTCAAGCCTCTTTCCAAATGTTCAATACAAAAATATTACAGATATTATATATATGACATATATATATAAATATATATATAATATATACAATATTACAGTGCAACCTTTTCCTCAATTTATGGTTCTTCTGCTCATCTCAGAGTTGTCAGAATTTTTTTTCCAAAAGCCCACTTATGTTACAGCAAATGAAAAAGCTTTTTTCCTAACTTTCTAATGTACATTATAATTTGCTGTCCATACAGAGAAGAGGTTGTCTGAAGCTATGCATGTTTTACCCAAACCATAGAGGTAGTGAAGCTGCTTTGACAAGCAACTTTAATATCTCTCTGCACTTCTCAAGCTGTGCAAAAAGGCTGTAGGGGGGGACCAAGAACATTTGCCAAATGCATAAATATATCTTCCAACCACACTCGCAGTGTTTGGGCACAGCAGAGTTGATCTGAGTCATACTGAGAGCACTTTTGGAATAGTTCTGTTTTAGGTGTTAAAATTTGTGGATGGATAATGAAAGCACCTCTGCTGACTGCAGGTACGTTGGACCAACAAAGCACACACTGCAGACAGTCAGGACTCTGACATTAATCAAGGTCTTCACCTGTATTTTGTGTTGAAGCTTCCCAAAGCAAACAAAACCACTGCAAATGTTAATGGTGGTTACCACTACTAGTAGTGGTTCCTTTATCTTGACAGTACCAGCTCAGTGGTGAACTAGTTTGACTGAGGATTCTTGCTTTTTACTAGGTAATGCTATCTCTTGCACTTATCTCCTGAGCATATCCACTTATGCTAAAATATCCACTTATACTGAAGTGCCTTCATGTGGCACTACTTGAAAGCCTTCTTCAGCATTCATTGTGCCCTGTGTTTTGACTGAGTAATTTATACAAGAATCATTTCTGTTTCCCTGGCCTATTCTCTCCCTCCTCTCTTCCCATCCCTCCTTTTTCCTGAGTAACTGTAGGGTGAGAAAAGGAGCAGTTTTGCATTTCAGTGCGCTCGATGTAGCCAAGAGGTTTGTTTGTTGCTGCTTTGTACTTTCAGGCCAACGAGAAAATTTAGATTAATAGGTTGTTTATTCTTTTGCGTGTTCTTCAAATCAAAGGCACTGGATTGCATTATTAAAGAAGTTTTGTGTGGCAGGCTTGGAACTGTCCTCACTGAGCTGTACATGAAGAAAAACGATTGCTTTTCATCCTCCACTCATTATGCAGCCTGGCACAGGAATGCTGTTAAATGTGGTATCATGTACTGTCACTTAAAGACCTTTCTTCTGTACAGCTGATGTTTGGCTCCAATTTCATGGGATGATCTGTCTTGGAACAGACAAGGAAACCCTAGAAATAGAAACACATATGTCCTTATATTTTAAAAATTTAAATATTCACCAGTGTAATAAAGAGAGGTTTTGTTTTGAACACTAGTGATTGTCTGCTTTGCAGTGCTCTCAGATCTCTTCATTGGGAATTCTGTTCATTTGCCTCTCATTCCTTCAGTTAGCAATAATGCACAATTGGGCTTTCAGCAATCATCTACCCAGCCAAATTAATGAGGAAAATATTCAGCATTATTTTGAGACTGGACTCATGAGTGAAGGAACCAGCTAGTGCTGGGTAGCTGACTAAACACGAGACTGTCTCCTGGGTGTTCTGTTGCAAATGGGCAACAGCATGTCTTTGGGTCTGTGGTTACATCAAGTACTCTAATTTCCTTGGCATTCTGTGACAGATGAGTTTCTCTTGACCCAAGGCTTGCTGCTTTGAGAAGGAAAAGTCTGGGGGATGTAATGGAAGAGAGGAGGATGAGACTTTGCCTGCCTCATGTAAATAAGAGGAAAGAGGGTGCTTTGCCTTGTGAGTTCTGCTTAAGTTCCAGCTAACATTCAGAGCAAGAAAGTCAAAATTTCACATCCAGCACTGCAATCCATCATCTTCAGAAATGGGAAGTGTTGTTGTGTGCCCCATAGCAGCACTGCCAGGGGCACAGTGGGGACTCAGCAGTGTCACAGTTACCAGGGCTGCTGAACTTCCCCTGTGTGATCACAGGCATCATTCTCCATTCTCAGACCTGATGCAGGGTGTAATAATGATGATTTTTCACATTGTATGCTGGGTTCCTGATCTGGCAGTCCCTTCACCCAAACTGGAACATTATTGACTGAAACTTAGTTCCTGCACTTCCAATCTCTCTCTTTCCTACCCCTATTAATTCTTGCAGGCCACGACAGCCAAGTTCATAAAGGGTTACAGATGTCTGTGATGTTATGTATCAGCTTTTGGCTGGTTATAAAGTGTCTCAAATATCAATAAAAAATTATACCACTGTATTCTTCTTCTGTATTTCCAAACAGGAGGAATTGTGACTGAATCCCAGACTTAGTATGTACAGCTAGAGCTGTTTGATCTCTGACAAATCTGTGAGAGCTGGCCATTGCTTGAGAAAATCATAAATATTTTTTATCTTTCTGATTAGTAATTCTAGATACTATTTCACCCCTTCATTCAATGATTTTTTTTTCTTCTAGTTTTTGGACAGTTTTGAGTCCCAAAAGACCATTTAGTAATATATTATTAGCACTAAATGTTAATCCTGTTTATGTTGCTGATCCACAGCATTCACACTTGTGAGAATTAAAATACTGGATTCATAGGGAAGTATTTTTAGACTGGAGAGATGAATAATAAATTACAGACCATAAATTTTGTCTAGTCAGAACTCCTCTACACCTATCCCTGTTAAGCATCAGAAAGCAGATTACTGCAGCCACAAATTCCACTCCTTCTTCTCCACATATTCCTGCTGAACCAGAGACTTCTAGGAGTTGTACAGTTTTCTTTTTGTCTCCCATTAGGTATAATAGAAAGTATTTTCATTGCTTCCTTTTAGCATCTCAAATAGTTAAAATTTTCACTCAGACACTGAAATTAGAATCTAATCTGTTCAGCACTGAAAAGCTTTCAAATCTGTGCTGTATTCATGGAAAGACTTTAGAGTGGTACAGACAGCAGTTCAAAAAGAAAAGGAACTCGGAAGAAAAGCTCATTAAATTCCCAAATAATTCACTGTTTTGTTATTTCAGACCCTAACTGCAAAGCAAGTAATGATGATCGTCCTTGTGTGATGGCAGTGAGTGCAGAACTGTGTGTCCTTCATTCAGCAAAAGTCTGTTCTGGTCACAGCTGTGTATACAAAGCTTCAAGTGAAAATGAGATGTGCACATAAAGGCTCTCAGTCTATTTCCCTTTGCAGCTCTCATCTGTTTGTTCTTTACCAAACCCCAGAAAACATCCTCTGAAAAGAAAAGAGAAAAGTAAATAGTGAGAAGATTTGTTTTTTCTCTTGATAAACATGTCATCTAAAGTGACTTTCCAAACACAATCCATTTAATGGACATAATTTAGAAACCTTGAACTTGAGCATTATTTGTTGCCCACCAGCATGAGTCCTTAAGGCATTTATTCTTCCTTCCAGAGTTTCTGATTTCACAAACTTGTCAGTGAAGTCTTGTTTTGGCACATAGACCAGGTTCTCATGTCCAGAGAGTTACTTCTGTATTTCCTTCATAAACAAGGAGCTATTTCTTCTAGTTTGTATTTGCCTGCAGAACATCTTGGAACTTATTTAGAGGTGAGATATTTTGTGCTGTCCTTTGGAATCCTCTATATATTAATAATTTTAATTAATCTTTAATCTTTTATGAGCTAGCCCTACTCGTTTTGGAGCCCTTGTTAATGTATGTAGGTTGGAACTTGGAACAACAAAGCCTGAAACAGATCCAGACAGAAGATAATTCATGTGAAGGACAACTGGAAGGATGGATGTTACCTTTAAACGTGGCATGAAAGTGAAAGGAATATGAATTAATATATAGCAGCCCTTTTTTAACCATCCACTTCACATAAAGGACAGCTAAAACGAAGCTGCATCTGATCTAGTAAGTTTAGATACAGTTCTTTTGCCAGAAACACCAGGAAGCAACTTTCTTTTCCCAGCAAGGCAGCATTAAGAAATATATATTTTTGCATGGAGCAAATAGGACCTCAGCTTTTATGCTCTGCTTTGAAAGACCCAGCACATTTCCTTTGAGTCAAGAACATATGCTGAAATACATTACATTTAAGTACTTCTTCAAGCTCAATTGCTGTATGATTTGCACCATCTGATTTTCAGACTTGCTCCATAAGCCTCACTACTGAATGGGAAAAGAAGGGCAAATGTTGCAGCAAATAAAAGGAACATGTGTTTTTCTAAGTCTTCAGTGGCTGGAGATGCTTAAAGAGCAGCTTTCATCTTGACTCCCCCTCTGAGGGTTTATCAGACTTGCATTTCCATGATGATGTTTTTGCTGAACAGTCAGGATATTGTTGCACAGGAGACAAAAAAATGTGAAACCATGAAGAGTACAGTTGTGTTAGAACAATGTAGATGAGGTCCCAGCTGCTGGGGGGAGTTAATACAGTATTAATCCAGTATTAATCAGCATTAATCTCCAGGGATGGCCCATCTCACTTTTGTCATTAAATAGGTTTGTCAACAGGAGCTGTATGTGGGGTGTTAGGACTCATCTTTTTTTCCAGGTAAGGATGTTCTATGTCTTTTAGAGGGTTTGTTTCTTATCTGCATTCTCTTCCCTGTAGCCTAAATCACAGCAGCAATCCAACCAAGAGCTTCCCCAGAATACTAATCATGCTACTTTTAGGAGAAATCATTTACATATCATACCTGGTCAGAATCATTTGCACACTATGCTAAGCTATCATCCCACCACTGCTCAGTGAAGTGATACATCTTTTTATTTCTTATGCCATAAACATCCTTACAAAGGTCCTGAAGAACCTGACCTCATTACAAGGCTAAAAAAGATTAAACAACTGAACTCTATTTTCAGTTTTTACAAGCAATAATGACAGTATGGATTAATTTCTTCATCTGTCCTCCAGTAGATGGCCTTTTTTTTTCCCCTCTAGAAAGCTCTGTGCAGCAATAAGAAAGTGTCCTTTTTCTTTCAGCAACAAGAGCTGCTCTTTTGTCTAGTTTCTTACACTTCCCTGATTACCATAATATATGCATACCACTAGGGGTAGGGGAGAATGCTGGAGGATTTAGGGAATTTACCACAACTTTTCTCCAGCAAAATACTCTTTAATTTGTGGTTCATGGTGGATGGTCCATGGAAGTATATTTAGCTGTAAAATAGCATTTATGTTGAACTTTGACAAAGGTGGCTGACAAGAAACTTTCAGAATTAATGAACATCTGAAGAGTTTAGAACTTGCTGGGCTGAAGCTTAAAGAACATGAAAAATATGCTTTATTTCATTAAAAAAAAAAGTATGTATTATATTACTATTAAGCATATATTTCTCCATGTGAAATACAGAGAAAAATAACCTTTCCTTCTCTTTCTTCTTCTCCAATTTAAAAATTATTATTATTTTAAGGACAAACTGCTCACTAGGGTATTGTAAGAGTTAAAATCAAGAGACATTACAGAACTTGGCCAAAAGCACACCAGAAAAGGGGTAGATGGATGCCTTGTTGTTTCAAGTTTCTCTTAGTGCATTCATTCTGTTCTGCATTCAGACCAGTTCTGTAGTGGTAGTCATTTATAATCATTAATTTAGCTCATTGATATTGTAATGGGCTCCAAACATTCTCTGTGGAGCTTACATGCTCCACTGCATTTCCTTCTAAACAACTAGTGATGATCTCTTCAGTCTTGTCATTAACCAGATTACCTTTCTCTAGCCAGTTCTCTTATTGATTTGTTTGGCTTGAGGCTCATTTTCTTAGGTTTTCTTACACTTGTAAAAGAGACTCAGGATCAGTGTGTCTGAGAGCTTTTTACAAGACTCAACAACACTACCCAAGCCCAGGTCCAGATACTGCAATGCTTATTTTATGAACAGGGGCTTTAACTGTTGACTCAGAGGCTCCTATAGACAACACAGTTTTCCTTTAGTCTATTTTTTCTCAGCATTATAATTTATTAAAGAAAATTGGAGAAAACTAGGCAATAGTCTGAGTGCTTGGGATTACACTTGAATAGCCTGTAAACAAACCTGTATATAAATATGCCATGAAGTCAAAGAATGGCTAGGAATATAAAAGCCTCTCAGTTCTTGGAAGATTCAGGTTTAAGTCATGTAGCTGAATTGTTCCAGGTGAACACAAGTACCCAGAGAAGGATGTGCTAGACCATTTGTGGGTCACAGCTTCTTTAATTTCTACAACAGAGTTGACCACTTTGGGTAATTGCACACTGGTGTCAGTTTTGTTGGCACTTGGGTTTCCCCATTCCTCACAAGCCTGAGTTTGCCTCTCTCATGGTTGGGCTTGTGATGAAGACATTTCAAAGAAGCAGTGTCAGAGCTCTGATGACAGCTCTTGGTGAAGGCGAAGTAAACTTCAAAATTTTGCAGTGGAGTTGATGTGGAGCAGGGAAAACACACAAAGTTATCCTTGTTTGGGATCTAAAGTACGCTGAAATTTTTTGTCTCTCTTCCTTGGGGTGTTTGTAGCAACTGCACTATTTCTGGAAAGCCTCTTCAAACAAGTCATTACAAGAGGAAAAGAGGAATGTCCAAATCGTCTGTTTCATTCATCATTCTGAGAAAATTATTGATCTTTGCAGTGCAGGCTTTTATGTGCCATGCTGAACTCTGAAAAGCTTGGGAGATTCCAGGTGGTTAAAAATACACAATTCTACTGGAGCTGGCTCTACAGAACCTTCCCTTGTTGTTTCCTGGAAAGTTTGGGCAAGAGAGAAACTGGAAGTCAAGGAGATATTTCATCTGAGATGGTGACAACAATCTGCAGCGTTCCCATAGCTCATTGAATACCCTAATTTTTTCCTACCTCCTTTTTTGGTTTTTAGGCCAATGTCACAGTTTTCTTCTGCTGCCTGACCCTGTGTACATCACACAGATAATCCATCTGCTAGCTAACTGTATTTCCTGGGGCTCCCAAAGGGAATACCAAGCAGTAACTGCAGGCTGGGTGCCTCTCCTTAGCCATAGTCCCATTATTGTCACAAAGCTCAGTCCATATCTCATGGGGGGGTGGGCTGTAATGTCCTGTACTGCATGAGGTGCAGCTGCAGACCACCTGCCCATTTACTCTGCCCATCCCGTGATGGGTAGCTATGAATTCTTCAGTTGTTTTGAAGATCTTAAGCTTAATGACAGCTTGTTTCTTGAACAGACACTGATGCACATCTTGCCTAAAGATTACTGCTGCTGTTTGAGAGCTTGGGGAGATGTTGCTGGTCCCCTCCCGTGAGGGGCTGCCTGCATTCCTGTATCTCACTATCAGGATTGCTGTGGGTCCTGTTTCAAGTGGTTGAGCAGTCTGCCCCCCAGATGGCCAGAACTCCAAGAGAAAGGGTTGTTCCTTATTGTTTACACAGCCCCCTTAGCTTTGGCATTGGATTGGTTGTGTTGTCAAGGAAAGACTGAAAACTCCTGAATCTCTGAGTTCATCCCTTACTTGGAAGATCTGCTGGTTACATCTGCAGTGACATTACAGTGAAAGGAAGAAATAGTTTCATAGTCAACACATCTAAAGAATGTCAAATGTCACAGCATTTCAGCTGTACATTGCTGTCACTCTGACATTGTACCTTTTTTCTAGCTGTTCTTAAGAGCCAATCTTCTGTTCTTTTGGGTTTGCTGTGTCTGTATTTGATAGATTACAGTGCCTGTTATTACCTGATGTCATTTCCCTTGTTGCTACCTACAGATTGAGGATCACCAGTGGTGATCTCTGCTTTTCCACAGGCCTACAGTTATCCAAGAATATACATTGTATTTATAATAACACAACTTCAGATATTAGGGCATTTCTTAACATTTCTTACTTGGCTTTTCAGTGCCTCAAACTTGAGGGAAATTCATACATTTTCATACCATGAACCTCTTTGTTTGCATCAGGTCTGTGTCCTTTGGAGAAGGCTAAATGTCCTTTTAGATCATACTCAAGATCTTTAGGATTATATGTGCTTCAGAATATGCACAGAATTAAGAAAGATTGCATGGATAAAACTGGGTGTCCATCTAGTAAATAAAGTTTGAGCTGTTATTTGGTTGCTGTAGTCACTAACATACTGGAAACTTTAAACCAGGCTCTTTTCTTTCTCATCTTTTAACTTCTTTTTCTGCTTCTGGAAGCTGACAGAAGTTTTGGCTGCTTCTCCTTTTTTGCTGTTTGCTGGTTTTGCATGTCAGGAACTCTGAATTCTTTAAGCTCCAACTTAAACTATAGGATGGGACTTTGAATTAACAAAGACATTAAAGAGTTGACATTGTCTTTAGGATTGCATTAGATAATGTTCCCCAAGTAGGTGGGAAGTTCAAACTTGAGTCATGGTTCAGGCTGTCAATGGATTCAGGAATAGCACACTGCATCAGTTAAACTCTTCCACTGTTGTTTGAGATTGGAAGATCACCATCAGGAAGGCAGCAGCAATGCATCTAGTTATTAAAATTAAGAAAATAATGGTTTTGTTAGTGTCTAAAGAGATTGAGCCAGACACTGGTACATAGTCTTTTAAAGCTACTTATGTACAAGACTCCCTGAAAAGCCCAGGATCTTATGTTGATCCATGAACAGATTTGACCATTGCCCTCTTTAAACTATTCATTAGGAAACCTTTCCTTAAAAATGAAATTGGTTTTGAATTAAGCTGCCAGAAATCTTTAGCTTCTAGTGTGTTTTCCTGTTGCTTACCAGTTACAAGTTAGTCTCCCTCATTTGTTTTCTGATTTTCCTGTGCTCTTAAGACTATTTCCTGATGATTGTAGGGGCTGTCTGCATGCTTCAAAAGCAGAATGAATTCTGCTGTACACATCTTAGATGAACAGGCTTATGCAACTTAAGGGGAAAGTTTTTGAGTGCTTATTCTTTATTGTTTATTTATCTTTAACCTTCCATCTCAAATTATGGGGATAATTATGTGACCTGCTCTTTCACTTGTTTATTTGAAAAATAAGGAAAATAAATTTTTAATATTAGACCATTTTCTGGATCCATTCTGGATCTGTTTTCTGTTTATTTTATATCTTCTCATCAGTGGAAAAACTTAGTCAAAGAAACAGCCCTTGAATGTTTTAATTTTGTTTCAAAATTTTATTTAAACATAAAAATTAATAGGAACAGATATCTTTCATCTACATCATAAAACTCTCAATGCAGAATTTTATAAATAGTTTATTGAAAGAGTAGCAATAAACTTATGAGGAAGAAGTGAGGTTTTTGCACAGCTGTGTAGCACTGTTTGGGTGCTACACATGGATTAATTTTCCTAGAATTCTTGGGTTTCTGGTTATTATTACCAATAGATACAGGGAGCTGTGAGGAAACTGGGCCATAGGTATCCTGTGAGCAAGGCATGTGCAGAGCATAACCTGTTAGCCAGAGGCAAGCTGTAAAGTTGCAGTGTTACCAATACTCATATTGTATTCAGGTTTTTGTGAAATTACAGCTCCTATGGACAGAACTAGAATGCCTTTTATTTTTAGGGGCTTTGTTTTGGTTTTGTTCTTTTCTACAAGATTCTAAGCTTGCAAGGATATAGAGAAAATCCTGAGGATGTGATGCTGACTTATACCAGAAATGTTAAAAAAATCTAAAGGCCAGGAAAGACTCTCCCAACATTAAAAAAATAATAATTAAAAAAGTTAAATTATTTATTAGGCTGTTTTCTGTTATATTTCCAGGAGACTGATTTACAGCTCTGTGACTTTGACTCTTGGATGACTTCATGGCTGTGGTAGAAAAGCAGGCTGTGGAAATTGTGTGTCCTGCCAGAATCCCAAGTGCCAGGCTGCATTGCCCAGGTGCTCCTGCAATGGAGTTGTGCATGGAAAGGGATGGGAACAGGGAGCTCTGAGGTGTATTCATCAAGGCAATCCTTGTCTTTCAGGGAAGTTACCAATGGGATTTTGGGGGGCAGATTTCTTGTACCAACTGCAGTAAATACTCCCCTACTGCTTTGGGCATATTTGTAGCTGTCACAGTGGTGTGACAGGACTGTAGGTAGCTAATTCTTGTGCAGTGACTGCCAACCAGGCTGAGCCCTAAATGTTTATTGGCTTCCTGCCTTCACTGAGCTCCTGGCTCCTGTGGCTGGGCTGCTCTCAGTATGAAAGGCAACTGGTAGAAAGGTAGCTCAGGTGTCTCTGCACTCCACTCACCACACTGACAGCAGCATAAATACATCTTCTGGTATTCCTAAGGTTTGCATCACTTCATGTCAGGTGCCACATGAGAACCACATCCAAACCAGAAATCAAAACAATCTGTGTTTTAAAATCCAGAGAAATATGGAGCATCTGCCTTTGTGTTTCTCAAAGGCTGGCCATTTTCATCTGAGAAATATTTGTTTTCTGAGACTGTACCAGACTGACAGCTTCCATCTCCACCCTTCTTCTGAAACATGAGGAAGGGTCCAACTCAGGCACTTAGGAGATCTGTAGAGTTTGGATTTTGGTTGTGGCAGGACAGGCTGGGCAGGAGGTTGAAGACCAGCACAACAAAAAACTGGCACTCAGAAGTACAAGTTCTCTGCAGCTCCAGCCATCCCACTTCACTCTTTGTACTTTATGAAGCCTCCCAACTCCTTCATAGCATGCTGCTGTTTTAAAATAACTGTGGAATTTTTAAGCTGCTCTGGAGTAGAAGAGCAAAGTGTTATGTTCAGCTGTGAATGAAGATGGCTTTATGCAGATGGCAATCAGTCCCTCTCCATCTTTAAGCACAGATGACAAGCAAGTTTATTCCACTGTGAGAACATGGTCCAGCATGTGCAGAGCTCACTGCCCTGGGCTGTGGGGTCAGATTTAAGCTCTCTGTGATTTGCTTCATTTGTTACTGGAACTTGAGATGCAGTAATTTGTGGTAGCAACCAAAGTAGCAGTTGTGGATTCCAGTTTTCACTCATTCTGACTGGTACCTTCCTTCTCCTCTTTCTTTCTTCATCACACAGCATTGATCACTATTTACTCAGCTGTGGCCTGGAGACAGGAAGGAGCAATGTGGTCATGCACCCAAACTGCCCTTGTTTATTCCAAGCAGCTCTTGGCACAAAATATGGTGCATGGGCAAATGTAATTTTCTGCATGGTCTTCACTGACCTTGCCGTGAGGGATAGGAAAACAGTCTTCACAGCAAGCTGTAGGTAACTCCAGAGGTCTGTGGTAGTCCCTTTCCTGTGGAATCAGTAACATCTGTAGTCTGAGGAACTGATAGGAGTTATTGGTTTGGTGCCTGGGGTGTCTCCAGGCCTAAGAGATGCATCCTTCAGTCACTAAATTCCTGCTCTTTCTCCAGGCATAAGAAGCAAAGGGCTTCTTTCTTTGGAGAAGGAAATTCTTCACACCACTTCAGCTTTGTGTGCAGTTCCCATCCAAACAGACCATTTGCTCAAAGGCTGAAGCTGCAATTAATTCCACTTGTATTGAGAATCATCTTCACCCTCTGATGTGCTGGCTGGAGAGGATCTCTGCCACCCATTCCCAAAGTCTCTCTGAGCAGACTTCTGCTTTTCCTATGTTGTTTTGTTGTTTTGTTGAGGGGTAAGGATGAAGCTGTGAGTTGTTATGAAGAGCAAGGAGGAAAAGGCAGTGTAAATTACTACATATTTTAAAAGTATATTATTTCCAGCAAGTGAGAGATCTCTATTTATGTATATGCAAAACTAATGCTTGCTTAGGGCCCAGTTACCCTCTCAGGGTAAAAACCTCATCATCCAAAAAAACCCCTTAAACTCCTTCACCTTCAGGGGGAGAAAAGAGAAGACTAAGCCTCAGAATTAATGAACAGGGGCTTTGCTGATGAAAGTGGGCAGATTATCATCCCAGATCTGTCTGTTCTGAATGCATGAGGGATGCTTTGTACACTGTTGGACACTGCACTGTGAAAATCTAAAGAGGATCAAAGCAGAGCAACAGATAAGACTGGACAGGGCAGGGAGGGATGAGAGGGTAAGAGAAAGTTAAACACATTTAACTTTAAATAAATGAAGATATCAGCTAAATAGGTTGAAGAAAATACATTATGAAGAAAGGGTTTTTAAAAGGATCTGTTGACAAATGAAAGGAAGAAATAATGGAGAGCAAAAGGTATCAGGATGCATAAATAAGAAGGTGAATTTAAGCAAACAAAAAATGTAAATTAAGTATCACATAAAGCTTCCAAATGGTGTGGCTCCTTCAAACAAACACATAGACTTTTTAGACAAAGAAGTTTAATGCCCAGCATTATTCAAAGCTAGATTTAGAAAGTCTTGAAGAGTAGTTGTAAGAGAGCCTTTTAATGCCCAACTTCCCTGTTTCCCTGTAACCTGCTTCCTATGCTGAGTCTGTGAATGTGATTTCTATGAAACTTACATATACTTACATGTACCTTACATGCTCAGATATTTTTTTGAAGAACTAAGGACCAAAATTGTTATTGCTAGAAATGACTGCTGGTGTAGCAGAGGAAACTTTCTTTCCTTTATGTTATGTCATGAAAGAAAAATGGGGAACTGACTGCTCAGTTAAAAATGTGCATCTTCCTGCTCATGATAACAGTCTTTTTTCAATAATATTGTTTTGCAGTCATACATAAAAGCTGGTGATACTTTCCCTGATGACATCCAAGGAACTCAATAGCTAACACAGCAGGAGAAAACCCCACTGTTCCTGTGGGTGCCATCAAAAAGGTGGTGAGGTCACAGACACACTGTGCAATAGAGAGCAGCCTCCAATTTGTGATTAGTAAGAAATGGAAATACAAAAAAACTTACAGCATCCTCCATATTCTCCCAGATATCTGTAATTTCAGTGTTGTTGTGGAGATTTAATTCAGGTTTTGGGAAACTGATGTGTTTGTCCCTCCACTAGAAGCAGCTGCATAAATCCCTGCAGTGCTGTAGTTCTGCACCAGCTGAGACTTTCTTGTGCTGCAGCACATTTCTGACTGCAGAGGTGGCTTTTCCAGACAGAGCAAAATCACCTTCTCATAGCATGACCCTAAACATAAGGTGTTTTATTACACAGAAAGTTCTCCCCAGAGCTATGGACAGCTCAAAGTAGTACTCCAGAAAGTGTCTGTAATGGATGTCAAAATGTGACAGCTGTTCTTCAGATACAGGGTTTCCTGAACTGAAGATAAACCCAGTAACTGTCTCTTCTCTTTCCCCCACTTCCCTGGCTAATAATGTAGGCACAGGAAAAGCCTAAAACTTGGTTTGGTGGCAGCACTCCTGCAGAATTTCTTTAGTCAGTACTGAAAATATTGATCTGGGTGGTTTGGATATCGCAGTGAAATGTCCCTGTATTGCATACCTGCCTCTTGCAACATCTGAAAAAGGTGCAATGTTTTCCCTTTCTCCCACTTTTGTCAAAGTGCCAGGCTTCAAGGAGCTGTAGAGATATGAAGAAGTTGTGACTGTCACCTGGGACAAGGTTAATTATTTGGACTGAAGCTCAAGGAAAGCTAAGATGTGCCTGTGGCAGAACTCCTCATGCTCTGTACCTCAGTCCTGATCCTGTGCCCTCTGGATCCCCTCCCTGACTTCTGCTTTGCTGTACTCCCACCCCTGCTTCTTTCTCCCATACTTTGTATTCTGCTGTATATAGAAGTACTGCAAAATTGCTGTTGTTCAGCCAGGCTTCTCCTTAACTCCAGTCCACAGCCTTTTGGACTAGGAACATACAATCATGTAGGGCTTTTTGACATCAGGATGTTTCCATTCCCTTGGGATCCTGTGAGCTTCCCAAAGAGTCACCTCTTTTAGACTCCTGCTGAACCACAGAGGCCTTTCTTGACCAGTCTTTGACAGAGCTGTTCTCTAAAGCATGAATAATTTGATTTTTTTTTCCCCTTGTGTTTTTTGGATCTTTGTTCTGTGCTTCCTATAATACGGTGACCAGATTTGTACACATCATTCCAAAAGAAACCATCCAGCTGCTTTGCCTAATGCCAAAGTAATAACATCTGTGGTTTATACTCTGTAGCCTTCCACACACAACCCAAAAACCTTGTTTGCCTTTGTTACTGCTGCCAGATGTTCTGTGGATAGTTTTCAGGCATATTGTGGTGAATGACACCATGCCAGTGAATTTCAGCAAATTTAAGCAACTTTTAAATTATTCCTTTTTCCACATGGTTATATTCAAGTCAAACCAAACTGTGTTCTCACTTGAAACTTCCCTGTTTTGGTTACCTCTTTTTCATGCTGAATCACTCCCTACCTGTTACCAGCAGTTTCTCTGCAGGAGCCTCTTCAGAAGGATTTCCCTTTTATCATCTCTTTCTGATGGTCTGTGCTGGAAACTGCCCCTGAAAAGCCCAGTTCTGAAGGTCAAGGGAGCAATTTTATTTTCATTAGTACCTGGTCTATGTGAATTGAGGCTCAAATGGAATATGAGGGGGATTTTTTCCTCCTAGAGGGGAAGCCAGGGGAGGGAACAGACTGTTATGATGTTCTCACCTCTTTTCCTGCAGATCTGCTGACAGCACAGGAATACCACTGCCTGCTGCAGCTGCTCTGCCCTGACTTCCCAATGGAACTGACTCAGAAGGCAGCGAGGTGGGTCTGCATCCTCTCTTTGAAGGCAACATCAGTCCTACACATGTGGATTTAGGATCTAGATCTGTGGGTAAAGGTATGGACAGGGACTTGAAGATTTTAGGGAAAAGAGAGACCACGTTCTGAGGCTAAGAATGGGGTGGTTTTCTGCCAGTGAGAGAGTGCATGTTTAAGGTATACAGGAAAGGAAATATTGGTGCAGAATTCTGCTGCTGACTCTAAGTTCAGAAGATGAGTTGCATATAAGAGTGTTACCCAATGTGGCTTTAACTGACATGGTTTTAAACTATTTCAAATACTGTTTGCCACCTTTAAATTGTGTTCCCTTTCCTGCCCCATCTCCCTCTGGTTGATCATGTTTTAAAGGTACCAATCTCTGCAGGATTGCCAGTGGTTTAGAGTGTGTCAGCTAAGAACATGGTAGCTAATCTGCTGGAAATTTTACTTTAATCTAGCCAAGGCCCAAAGCAGAGAGATGGCTCAGGACACTGATAATGTGATACAGATTTTTTTACTGATAGTGCTTGCTGGTTCCAGTGTAACACAGGCAGTTGATGATTACCTATCTGACAGTGAAAATGTAATAAGGTACATGCATCAGTTGGGGTGGGGAGTCAGTTCAGACCTCAGCAGGAGTGCACACACATATATATAGAACCACAGCAAGGTTACTGGATAAATGCACTCATTCCTGGCCATCTCAGCAGAGGGGACATGGAAATTTAACTTTTTTCATGGACCTAGATACAACATTTAGAAACAGGATCCAGAGACATGGTCAGGACATTAGCTGCTTGCTGCCTATGTTGTTCATGGCCTAAATAGTGAAAAGTGTGATTTTCTGTCATCCTGTTATCTTTCTTTAGGCTTATCTTAGGCTAAAGAAAGACACTCAGCTGGTGGGCCTTTGGGGGTCCAGAGAGTACAGTTGCTTGGCCTCCAATGCTAGACTAAGCAGGAATGCTAACCCTGTAGCAGGGATGTATCAGCTGCTTCCTTTCATGGAGGTGCAGAAGCACCAGTCCCATACACACTGGTGTGCATTTCACAGGGGGTTCCAGCTCAGCTGGGCAGGAATTTGTGATGGTGCAGGGAAAGAGACTTCAGCATATATACACATGTTGTGATGTTTGTGTCAAGGAATTCAATCCATAAGGCTGCTGTAAAGCAGAGGCCTCGTTCAGGGGCTTGCTGCACTGCTCTGCCTGTGCCACAGGGACAGACAAGGAGGCTTTGGGAGCAGGTGTTGGAGGGAAATGAGATCTCTGCCAGAGGCACCCAGGCTCAGGTGGAGATGACCTCACCCCTGCTTTTGGCTGGCTGGAGATTTACTTACCCGTTGGTATTTCTCTGTTACAGCCTAATCTGGTTGAACAATTTTAACAAAACTTGTCATATTTCTAAACCATCTTTCTCTTTCCATCCAACTGTTGCTTGCTGTCTTGTCCTTTTTCTTGTCTCCACTTCCCACTGTCCTCCTTGGTCTCTGCCAGTTAAAAGGTGAATTCTGTAGGCTGTCTTCCAGCACTGGTCAACTGAATCCTTGCAGAGCCTGAATGTCACAAGCAAACCTCCTGACATGGTTCCTCTTTCAGTCTGCACACCCCCAACAGTTTTGTTGCTCATTTCCTTGGGAAAGGAATGAAATAAAGTAGCAGCTGGAGTAGGCACAGCATTCACTGGTACAGCCAGGACCTGTGTAATTGTTGGAGGCCTGGATGAAAGAGCAGTTAAAGTCTCAGTGCTGCATGACTGAGATGATCTCACAGCATGGTGCATTTCACTCCTCCAGGAGCTGTTGCTATGCACTGATAACAAACACTGGGAATAAGAACTTGAAATGTCAGAGCAGAAGAATAGAGGCTACAATATAGGTTTTATTAGCATTATACAAGAGGGCTCCGTTTTTCTGTTCCTGGTGCTGCACAAATGCAGAAGTCATATCCAAAAAAGAACCAGGCTATCTGGGTGAAATTTCTTGGATGTTTTTTTTTCTTCAGAGGGCTATAACCATTAGCAGATTGAAAATTTAATCTACAGAGATATCTTTCACCATCAGAGACACCTTTTGGCTTTCTGATTTTCGAAACTGCAGAGGGACAGAATATTTCTGGTTTGGTGCCATGATTTCAAGATCTCCACCTGAGCACTGATTCTCCTCTTGTAGCAGAAGCTCAAGGTACTCACTGGCTGGATTTGGGTAGTGAGAGCTGAGTAGTCCACAGCTCCTGTGCTGGTTTATGTGGTATTGGAGCTCATGTTGCACTCATCAGTGCAAAGGGAAGTGTGGCTTGCAAGCCTGTACTCTTGTTGTTAAAGGACTGCCTGAAAGTGCAGTTCTTGCCCTTTTTCTGTGTTCCAATTATTTTTTGCTCTGTGTATTCATAAACAAACCAAGTCCCTGAAGTCTTGTTTGAGCCAGCCCAGCCATAAGCCAGACTGTGTTAGTTAGCCTTTAATGGTAGCAGAGAACAGTAGAAGTCCTTTCAGCTTTCCTGGTCTAGAGTTTGTCCTGGGGACATCCTGTCTAGGCTGGGTTCTGAGTTTTTAACCTCAATCAGACCATAAAATTTCCCCACTGACACAGTAGGGAGGCTTTCCTGCCAGCCAAACCCACTTGAACTCTGAAAGACCACTCTACCCTTCCCCACCATCCCTCAGGTGGCGGCATCTTCAGTCCTTTCCAAAGTTTCTTCTTGATTTTCATTGTTCACTGAGTGCTGACTACTGACTTTTTTAAAGAAGTCTGTGGCCCTGAGGGCTTAAAGTCTAATTTGGACAAGAAATCAATAAAGAATCTCTTGAAATATTAGCTACCTGATGAACTCTTTTGAACTGCAGTTCACACTTCCAGATTTTGTACTCGATTTTGGTCTTGTTGCCTATGTTAGAGTCTATGGCTGGGGTTTTGGTGTTTTTTCTTCAGGGAAGAGGCTCAGATATGTTGCACAGGATGCTGTCCCAGCTCTCAGGGTGTGTGGGGCAGCAGGCAGCTGCAGTCAATCTCCTCAGAACTGATTGTCTTGGCTTTAAAGACTTTCAGCATTTCCGGAGCACAGGCTCCTGGGCCAAGTGGAGTCAGTAACCCAGCACCAGGGTGCACCTGTTTCTGGTTAGGCACTTCTCCCTCACATATGTGCCATACAGTCTTCCACAGAGGCTCCTTGCTGTCTTTAGCAGCAAGAAACATCCAGCAGATTCTCAGACCTCTGCCTCCTACTTCCTCATGCTCTTTCCTCTAAGAAAGACTGGCACATGGTGCTGCACAGCACAGCCCCTGACCCTAGCTTGAGATTTAATAAGTGAAATGATTTGATTATCATGAAGTAATATTTTCATGATGTAATATTGTCTCTCTGCATAATGAATAAATATTTAAAAAACCTCCCTGCTGTTGTTTTCCTGCATCTCCGGGATGCAAAAACGCTCTGACAAAAGCTTTGGAACTTCAGCTTTGAGGGTATCTGGGGGACAGACCACTATTTCAAAAGAGGGAGTGCATCTTATCAGTGATGTGGCCCTTTGCATTTCCAGTGCTTAAACAGTGGTTGGAAATGCCAGTGGTTGAGCAGCATTGCCTGAGAGATGAAGATGCTCTGCCTGCCAGCTTCAAAGCCATTTCCTTGATGTGGCCACTGACAATCAAGTAACATGCTTATTAGTGAGAATTAAGAACTGAAGCTACTGCTTCTTTAGACAGGAGGAGGAGGCTTGTGGAACATAATAAATAAATCAGAAGCACTTTGACATCTTCAAAGGGTTTTGTTTTAAATACTGGCTTTTCTCCTGGGGACCCTCTTAGCCCCAGTCTTTCTTCTTTGAGATAATTAATTCAAGCTGTTCTGCATGTTTGATTTTGCCACAGTGAACAGAACTGGTCTGAGTGGCAGGGAAGTCTTGCAAGATCCCAGAGCTCTTCTGGGTCAGCCTCCCACACAGCTCTCTGGAGTCTTTTCCATGAGATAGAACAGTGTTTCTCCAACAATGTGTTTAGACCATTGATCCTGCAGGCGTTGGTCCATGGATTGCATCTGGCTCTGTGTTCAAAAGGGTCCCTCAGATGACCTGTGCTGTGGCTACAGTGAAGCTGTAATCCTTTTCCTCTGACATGACATACCAGATACTGACTCTGCAGGATCAGTAGACCTGCACACAGCAGAAAAAAACCAACAACCTTTCTTTGGCATTTCCAAATACTGTTCTTTTCCCATCAAAATGGACTGTTCCCCTTGTTCTCCAGTTGGAGCTATCATTTATCTGCCAAAGTTAGATTTTCCCCAGTTCAGAGACTGTCCTTTTCAAATTTTAATTTTATGAACATTTTTGCCCTAAATTTCTCCTGAAAGACAAAGTTTTTTCCTGAAAGGAGGAGTTGAACTTTGCTATCACTTCATCTTTATGGCTTGTAGGTGATACTTCCCATATTCCATGAGGTATGCTTCAAAATAGGAATGCAGGTAACACCCTGCACACACCTGGGGCTGAGCAGAGAGAAAGAAGACATTGTGCCTGGCCCAAGAAGTGTTCAGTTTCCATGCAATTTGACCTAAGAGTCAAATGATGGGCCCGATAGATGTGAAAAGAGACCAATTCATTCATCAGGAAGGGAGGATAGGATCACCACAGTTAGTAATTAGCAAGCTGATTGTTGGAGCCATCTTATTTCCTCTGTAGCCAAGTGGAGGTTGAGTATGGATGGGGAATAACTGCAGTTATCCTTATGAATCTGAAAACATAGCAGTTTGATGAACTCTGGCATATGGAGGAATAACAGAAATCTCATTCTGCTTACACCAGTGTAATACTTGTGTAACTGTCCTGTCTGTAGCACAGTTACTCCTTAGGTAGCCACGTGAACCAGTCTTGCAGTTTTTATGCCAAAATTTCCTCCATCATACCCACAAGGCTCTGGATGCCTGATGTCCCTCCATGCTACATCCATGATCCATGCTGTTCCAAAGGCTGTGATAGCACTGACATTCAGGATCTTCTGGCTGCAGGTTCCTAAGCTGCCTTCATTTGATACTGTGGTGAAATGGGTGCTCCTGTTCCTCTCTCCTAACCAAGCAATCCTCAGTTGCACATAGTTCCCCAGCTCCATTTTCCCAGGGTTCCTGGTTACAGACTTAGTTCTTTGGTAGGTGCTAAACTCTTTCTTTCATCTTATCCTAGGATTGTGCTGATGGATGATGCTATGGATTGCCTGATGTCTTTTTCTGATTTCCTCTTTGCTTTCCAGATCCAGTTCTACTACTCAGGTAAATGCTGGGAAGCTGCTGACTTCACCCACTAGTATAGCATTACAACTTTATAGTCTCTGCTTTTTTTTTTTAAACTTGTAAGGATATAGTTTTTTACAGAAAATATATAGAAAATGGAATCTACTGACATAAGACATCACTGATACAGAGAGATGAGGAAGCTTCCTAAGAAGGTTACAAGTTCTTGTGAATAAGAAAATACCTGTAACTGTTATGGCTTATGCATGCCTTGAGACATAGATTTCCAGCTTTATCTAGAGCATGTTAGCACCTAACAATTGACTTTTACTAGGAACATGTTTTTTTTCTTTACCTTAATACATCATTTCTGCCTCTGAAATATTGATCCCTGTTGGAGATAGGATAAGAAAAGCCCACCAGCTGGTGCCTTGAAAGGAAAAGAAGCCAGACAAATGAATGCAGTTCTTCCCCCCAGTACTGGTCCAACTATGAGCTGGTTTCAGCTCAAAGATTTTCTGAGCTGGGCATAATTTCCACGGATTTAGGAACCTTTAGTGAACACTTTTCCAGTCTCCCCTTGAAATCACATAAACTTGTAACCTCCTCAGCACCTTTTGGCAAGGAGTTGCACAGATCCTCCACCTGTCCCATGAAGAACCACCTCTCTTGTTTGATTTTGTTTGAAGGGAAAGTGAACAATTAATTCCCATCTACCTTCTTCATGTTGTTGGTCATTTAATGACATCCTGCCCTTCTCCCCAGCTTGAGTTTTAACTAGATGAGGGACTTATTTTAAAATTCTTGACAGGAAAACTACAAATCAAGCCTTGTTAGTTTGTTTGTGTGTATTTACATATTCTCACCCACACATACACATGTGTAAAAATCCCTGGGTATTTTTTAACTAAAGTTTCAGAAACAAGGAGGAGAAACTTGAGTGAGCATTGAGGTGCTTATTCAGCACAGGGAGACTGCTTTAAAATATATTGGTCTATTTGTTCTAAGGCCCCTCTAAAATGTAGTTGAGGAAAAGGAATCTCATTCAGGAAGCTGCTTAAGCAGGCAAAAAGAGGAAAGTATTTCCTTTATCAAAGTTAGACAGGTTCCCAGGCTAATGGAGGCTGCTGGGTTGCCACTTACACATCTCCCAGCACAGAGCCCTTGCTAAAGGCCTCAGCATCTTCCTGCACAGCTCCCTCTGATGGGCAGAGCTCATTGCTGGCCTTGACCAGGAAAAAAGAGGTCCAGATTGGGTACTGGGAGACACTGGCTGTGGTCAGAGTAGATTTGGGTGGCCTGCTGATCTGATCCAGTCTGCTGTTTCCCATCTTTCTCACAGTTAAGAGTCAGCTGCTGCCCCTAATACAGAAATCTCTTTTTCTCAGTACTTCCCCTGTAATCCCTCTGTGCATACACTGACATTATTTGTGACTATTGTTAAAAAAAAAACAAAAACCAGTTCAAAGTTGTTATTTTGGGTTGGGCAGAACCAGGTTTTTCATACCTTCACCTGGGGACAGAAGCTGTGTTTGGAAAGTTTTTGTCTGATAAAAGAAATATTTTCACTGAGCTGCAGAACCTCAGCACAGCCTCAGGGCCCACTGCCACCCTGCCTCTCCTTTCCACCCACCTCACACCATCACACTTCCATCCACTGGGGATTTAAATGTCACTGGAGTCCCCGCAAGCCCCTCCTTGTGTACAGACACCAAACATCCCTGTCCTGCTCACCCAGGCACCACACACACAGCCCCATCAGATGCTCTCCCACCAACCCACACACATGCAAACCACTCCAAATGGAATCTAGATTTGTAAACTGCTGACCACATCCATAAACAAACTTGTTTAAAATTAGGCTCTTGCAGTAAACAGTGGGTAGTATGAGGAGCCTGGGGAGAGGCTTTCTGCCAACTCTAGCCCTGACCTGCCCTGGCCCTTCCTCTAGAGCCCATGTTATATTTACTTTGGAGCAGCACAAAGACAAGCTGGGATACAGCCTGGAGCCCTGACAAACTTGCTTCTGTTGCAGCTCCATATAGTTTCTCCCCACCTTGGATGAGTTCTTAGCAAGAGACAGAGATGGAAAACTTTTTAGGCTTTGCAAAGTAGTTTTGTGCTCTACATTAGCTCTCACCCTGCTGTTTTACCTGTGCACCAGCTCTAGCTGCTGTTCCCTTGAGAAGAATCTCGTTCCACAGGATGAGTGGCCTCTCATAATCATCCTGATAGAAAGAAGCCAGCAACTTACATGGAAATGGCCATTTGGGCTTGCATAATATCTGATCTGAATATGGAGGAGGCCACGGGGTTGTGCTTATTCCTGTTGCTGTGATGTACAATACAGAGCAGGGCTTGACAGTTTAATCCCTAGAGGATGCTTTCCTGGTTATAGCCCTGAGTTTTAAGTCATTTTTTGTCCTGGTTTGTTGGTTTGATTTTTTTTTTTTTCAGAGTTCCTGGAAAGTGTGGCAGCCATTTATCAAGATCTCCTGGCTGGAAAGAACCCAAACACTGTGATTGTGCCAACATCATCCTCTGGGCAACATCGGCAGCGGCAGCCCCCAAATGACTGCAGCCCCCTTGATGGGGTAGAGGCATCTCTTTTCTACCAGTGCCTGGAATCCTTGTGTGACAGATCAAAATACAGGTATGAAAGGAGTCCAAAACCCAGATTTGAAGTCTCTAGAACCCCTTTGTAAGGCTGGAGCTGTGAAGAAATACAGGACTTTGAACAAGCTGTAAGTCCCAAATAGACCTCATTTGAGGAAGTGTAAAGGGAGAGTTCATAGCCAAACCAGTTTAACCAAAGGAGAGAAACATGGAACTAATAAATATAGGGTTTGAGCTGATTCTTGAAGGAGTGGGTTTATTTGTGTCTCTGCTTTCCTTCTCACTTCTGCATTGGTACTTTTGTCAAGGAGACAGACATCTACCATCATGAGTTAACTAGAGGAAATAAGTGCAGTTGTGCTGTTGAAGCACAGGAAGGGCACACTGCCTTTGTACCTAGACAAGATCACACCACTAGTCTGTAACAGAGCCTTTGATGGAGCTGCTCTCCAGTTACAGATCCCAGGCACATCACCAGCCTTAGTCTAGCAAGGGATGGAGAAATTCGAGGCCTTATTGTATAGCTTTGTCAGACACTTCCTTCATGGTTTCTTGCAGGTAGCAAACACATGCTGTGCTAGGAGATCATGAGTTAAATCCACAAAAAGAATCAGAACAGAAGTTCCACCTACATCCTGCTTTAGATGTCTGAATCCAAACTTGTGATCCACAAAATTATTGGGGAACTAATGTCCAGTACTACAGATACCTAAGCATGAAGATGCCAGGTTGTTTTGTTGTTTTAAATAACAAAATTTCTGCATTCCCTGTATATCCTGAGGGCTTCAGATATTGTGGTAGGTCAGGCTCTGCACAGCACTGTGAAGGGAGCCATTCCCAGCCTTTCACCAGCTCAGCATTCAGCCAGGCTTTGGTAACCACTTTACCTGAGGGATCACCAGCCCACACCCACATCTTCCAGGAGCATCACTATATCACTGACTTCAACACTTCCTCTTCATGAGGCAGTTTTATTTTTCATTAAATCCTTTAAGGACTATTAGGCAAGAGCAAGAATCACTATGATGACATTGCTTAGAAGCCAGGGGTTAAGGTGAGTGCAGGAGAGAAGAAAGGGGTGTGTCAATTTAGTCCCCACCCAAATAGTGTTTTCTGACATATTTAGGCCATTATTGAAGAGGTTTTCCTGCCCTTTGGATGACTCACATTGATAAAGGGGGGTAACAGTAGAACAGCCCTCATGAAAGTTTACTGTCTGCCAAAAGAAAGGAGTTCCCAGTTGACTTTTAAAAAAAATATTCTAAGACTTGGGATGTGTATGCCTCTGAGTAAATGTAGGCTTTTCTCCCTGCCCCTGGAATGGATACAGGCAGGAGTGCTCCTAGGGATGTAGCCCAGCTCAAACACCTTGGTTAGCAAATGGGTGGCAGATAAAATGCTAAATAAGCAAGCTGGTGGCTGTTTTCATCTGAGTCAAGGCAACTAGGCAGTGTTAGAACAGGCAAAACCATTTGATCTGGGTCTTGGGAAAGAAAAAGGTTATATTTTAAAAGACAAAATGACCACTTTGTCTCTCTTTTCCTAGCTGTCCACCTTCTGCCCTTGTGAAGGAAATGTTGAGTAGTGCACAGAGGTTGACCTTTTATGGATTCCTTATGGCACTTGCAAAGGATCAGAGGATCAATAGAGCCCTAGGTAAGACTCCTGTGACTGGTACAGCTTTAGATTTTCAGTCATTCTGCATTTCTGTGGAATTTCCTCTGTAACTATGGCCCAGATTTTACACTGTCAGGAAGAGAGCGAGGGAAAGTTTTTCATCTTTTTGTAGATGGATTAAACTTTAAAAACATAATGCAGCACCTTACCATCTGCTTGAAGCTGAGAAGCTTCTTCAAGGATAAAATTAAGTATGAAAATCTGCCCTAAGAAAGGAATATTTTTCCTAAGACAGTTGATCATTTTAGCAGGACTGGTGTTGACTATAAAGGCTGGGCAGAGGTGGCCAGGAGACAAGGTGTCTTACTGGTGTTGACAGTACTGAACTGGAAACAGTTCAGTAGTGCTGCTTTTCAGTGGTGCCCAGCAAGAGGACAAGGGGCAACAGGCACAAATTGGAACACAGGGAGTTCAATTTAGACATGAGAAAAACCTTCTGTGCTGTGAGGGTGGCAAAGCACTGGCACAGGCTGCCCAGAGAGGTTGTGGAGTCAACTTCTCTGGAGACATTAAAAACCTGCCTGGATGCAACCATGTGCTCTAAGGCATCCTGCTTTGGCAGGGGGGTTGGACTAGATGATCCCTGGAGGTCCCTTCCAACTCTGGTTCTGTGATTCTGTGAGTTGAAGTCCCATGCTATGTTTTAGCCCTTCATCCACAGATTTCAAGTGGCTGCTGATGTCAACAAGAAAATGAGGCAAGAAACAAGAAAACTCTGCTGCCTCTGTGGCTCAAAAGTCTCAAAGCTCAGCCTTTCCAAGCTTTTTGTTACCTTCTCAAGGCAGTGTGATCTTGCTAGTATGCTGTTAATCTATGGCCTGCTGAAAACCTGGTGGTATCATAAAACACAAAACACTACAAATTTCTGTACCTGACTGCTGTGGGAACCAGAGGGATTTCCAAGCAGCATCTCACTGCTCATTTCCATGTTGTGCTGGTCAATATTTTTCTATAGCAAGGCAGCAGTGTTGCACTGAAGAAGGACAGTTTGTCATCCATATGTAATTCAGACTCACAGTTCTGTATTATCCCTAAATGCATTGCTTGTGCTCTTCCTCCTCTTGCAAAAGGGAAGAGATAGAGCTTTTTGTTTGACCAGACTGTATGCAGGAGGCATGCTTGGATCTGTGGAGTCCCAAATCCTCACCTTCACTCATCTCCACTCTGCAAATCACCCGGCCAGTAAGGGGAGATTTTCTCTGTCTTTGGGTAGTTATCTCCTCTCTTTATTTCTTGAGTATCTGCCCATCCCTGTGTTACAAAGACAAACCTCAGTGAAACCTTGCCAGAGGCTTTGTTCTTTTTCACAGGTGTGTGCCACAGTCAGGTAGAAGTGTCCCTTTTCCTGGCTGAGCACCTTCTTACAGCAAAACATTGAAGCTGCTGATGCTGCTCTGGGGCAGGGCTGCTTACCCAGCAACATGGAGATTGCCCATCAAAGGTGCATGAATACAGCCCTGCAATCCCCTCTGCAAACAGGCTTAGGAAGTGGTGTATTCACTGAGGAAGGTGATGCCTGGATTGCAGCAAGCAAAATCTTTTTTTTTTTTCATTTTTCCTTTGACCTACGAAATCCACTTCTAGTCAAGTGCAAAGAAAAGAGATGAGCAGAGAAAAAAAAGTAAAATCCTGCCTACAGCTTCCATTGTGCCATCTACAAAGTGTGTGGGGTTTGGTTCCCATTAATGTGGGCCTGTTCCCTGGCCCTTTGCCAGCCTCCTGCCAAGGCCTCTCACAGAGGAGGGGCAGCAGCCACAAGTCTGACAGGTGCTAGCATCTTGGCAGGGAAAAGAGGATTCTTTTTTCGTGGTGTCTTTTAATCTCTCCTGAAGGGTGATTTCAATAGTCTTTGGTCTGTAGGGGATCACAAGCTCCCCAAAGCCCTTCAGGAAGGGCAGTTCCAGTCAAAAGAGCTTTTGGTCAGGATGCCTGCCTTCTCTCTGGTCTCACAAAGCTGGTAGCCCCTTGAGGAACAAGGGTAGGGATTAGAGCAGCTTGTTCAGGCTGGGGCTGCACTGATGAGTTTGTCAGGCAGGCTGCAACCCACAGCCTAACCCCAGTGTCAATGTTGATTCATGAATCCTTTAAGCATTATTTACTGACTCCCCCAAGTAATTCTTCTGCCCTAGAGACCTCGCTGTGCATTCTGCAAATGCAGAAAACAAGTTAAGCTTTAGCTGATATTCTTCTAATTGAGCCCATGGAAGGGAACAGGCTGGGGCACTTCACCAGACCTCCTGGCACTCTGTGGCAGTGCCAGGCTTTCTTCTTCATTTGCAGGAGGGGAAGACCAGAACTGGAAGACGTGGGGGACTCAAGTCTGGTCTAATCTGGCTCTAATCTTTTAGGCACTCACTGCTACATTTTTGATCCCTGCTGGCAGAGTGGCTGTGTGAGGCAGGGGACTCTCCAGCCTCTCCTTCAACTGCAAGGTGCCAGGGCCAGAAACCACACTTGTGTCCTCCCAGGGAGTACAAAGCCCCTTCCCAAAGATACTGAGTGTAGCATTCAGGCCTCCTGAGAAACAAGAGCACTCCTCACTGTATTGTTGGTACACATTACAAAGTGTATTTTTCCTGGTGTGCAGTGGCACTGTCCAGGCTGTTGATAAGCAATTCCTGTCATCTCTGTGCTGGCTCTGTGATCCCATGACCTCTGGGAATGGAGTTTGTTACAGAATTAGGAAGAAGGGATTTCCCTAAAGCCCCATCTTCCTTTCTGGGCTCCTTCTGAGATGCCAGTGTCCTTTCAGAATGTCAGGGATGATCAACCAGCTGCTTTAGTCCTGAACTACACCCATGTCCTCCATCCTGAATTGGGTTCCAATGGTGAAAAGGAGCATTCTGATCTTATTCTCTGAGGTGGTACCAAATTACTGGCCCAGCAAGCAATGATAGAGCACAGTTCATCATCACTTACTCCTGCAACAGAGTCAATCTGGCTTTCCTGAATTCCCAGGAAAGCAATAGACTTACACCTGTGGAGTATTTTGATCCCCAAGCTCAGTGCAGCACAAGGAATGCAGGGGGCACACAAGGACCTGTCTCCTGGCATCTATAGCACATGCTTCAGGCTGTGGCCCAGAAAACAACACATCTATGGCTTTGTTAGGATCAGGGACCTGTGACTGTGTTGGGCAATAAGCAGAGGCCTGAAGGTGACAGACTGTCATCTCTCTGACAATCTGTACTCATTGGTTTTGGTTTGTTACAGGGAATGGAAAGAGCCAATCCTTAGAGTTCTTCAAGTTCTTTGGGAGGTGAGACTACTGAAAGTGCCTCCCATTTAGTCTGAGCATGTGTGAAGGACAAATAATAAACAGACTGCTCTAGAGCTCACTTGAAACCTTCATTTTAGAAGATGCCATTATCTGTCATTATCTGTCCATGACCCTCAACTTCCAGTGTCTGTTTCTCTAATAGGCATAAGGAAGAGTCTGCTCTGCCTTGCAGGACAGATTTTTGGATGCTGCTATAGCTTGATCACTTTTCTTAAGACTGAATAGCCTAACTCTGCTTTCTCTTGCCTTTCTTTTCTTTTTTTTTTTTCCTTTTTTTTTTCTTTTTTTCTTTTTCTTTCTTTTTTCTTTTTTTTTTTTTTCCCAGGGGCTTTGCCAGATAAAGCAGACTTGTTTCTGGACCCTGCCATGGATCAGGAACTTGAGAAATTGTAAGTGGAGTTTCCTGATGTAGAAGGTAAAGCATTAGATTAAAGGTAGCATGCTAACAAAGGTTTTAGTAAAGTGCTGTCCCTATTCCTTTGCTCTACTATGAAACAGTGGAAGAGCCAACAGAGCAGCCTGAGAAAGGGTGTCTCTCTTTAGGGTGCCTTGGGGTAACTAACAAAATCCTTAGAAAAGGCAAAGTGTGACTTAAAGAAGAATCTAGAGGAAGCAGCAGTCTCTAATGAACAGAGAAAATTTTTTTGTATGGTGAAAAATAGGAGTAGTTGTAGGACACAGGTTCAGTGCAGAAGAAAGAACTGCTTAAATGGGAAGAAAGATTCACAGAGTGAGTACAGGAGGTGGGTGTTCCCCCTCTGTGCCATGGACATCTTTCCATCCCTGTTCTCTTTCAGGGTAGCCCAAGTTTCAGGGCTTTCTCTCTCCGGTCCCACCAGCTCCAGTGGGGACACCCCTGCCCGAAACTCACCCAGGATTAACTCTCCCTGGAAACCTCTCCACCAAAGACGAAAAATGGATGCTGAGAGTGAAGGCTCCAATGAAGAGACAGATTCCTCTGAAAACTGAAGCTTGTGGGAAGTTTTTTTGGAAAAAAGGAACCCGCTGGAGGAACAGCACCTCCTCCCAGAGCATCTGACAGTGGGTTCTGTCCACGTCACCCGTGTGTCTGTGTGTGTGTCTCTGCCAGTCTCCACTACCAAGCCCACCCATCTCTCTTCCCAGGAAGAACTGTGCTTTTTTCCAAATTCTCCAAGAGCTGCTCTGCAGAAGCTTTTTCCAGCCGCGGTTTTGCTACCCTCTGCTGGCAGCCAGGACAAACCAGCAGACACTCTGCCTCCTCTTGGAACTCGCAGTTCAGAAGGTGCTGGAGCACTGGGGGTGCTGGTGCAGGCTGCTTACCAGGGGTGTGTTCAGTAGCAGTGTTCAGCCTTCGCTTAGAGTTCACCAGCAGCAGCTCTGCACTTGTGCTCCACTGTAATTATTCCCAGTAAAGCTGCCCCGGCGTATGATCCAAGGTAGAGAAATTCCCAGGAAAGGAGGGCTCTGGTGTTGCCATGCCACCTGGCTCTGCTTCCTCCTCCCTGTGTCTAAGACTTGCCAAAACAAATACAGCAAACAGCTGAGTTGCAGTGACTACTGGATGGTGCCCTCTGGTTCCTCTGCTATGCTGAGGTTAGGGTTAGGCCTCTCCACATTGAGTGGAATTTTCCACGTTTGTGGAAAAGCAAACTTTTGAGGGGTTGGATGAGAGTCTTTAAAATCCTTGGTCACAGGTGACCTGGCTTGCAAGCATGCAGAGCATCCAGAGGGGTTGGGTGGGCAGAAGCACCAGGGGACAATGAAGCTCTTTCTTTTTCTTTCTGTAAATAATTGGCATTTTTGTAGCATCGTGGTGTAGCCCTTACAGCTACCTTAAGCAGCATCTGATGGGGTTTGTGGTACTGAATGCAGTGTTTAACCCTGACCCAACCCTAACCCAGGCCCTGTGCCTCAGCTCCAGGGGCTGCCTCCTGCCCGGGGACTTTCCCCGTTTTTCTGGGTTCATTGGGAGCCTCCTGTTCATGGAGCTCTGCGGCGTCTGCTGCCGGGAGCTGCCACCCCCGAGCTCCTGGGTGGATTCAACACACACCGGGGCTGCTCTAAGGGTTAATCCTGAAACTGCTGCTGAATCCGTGCCGCAGCCCCACCTGTGGAGGTGGTGGAGCGGGTTGGTTATTTATTTATTTATTTATTTATCACTTATTTTATTCATAAACGCACTCGCTGACCGCTCTTTCTCTCCCATTCGAGTGACTGAGATAGTCCCGGCGATAAACACGCTGGTGCCTCTGGGGTCTCCTGGGCTGCTCCGGCCCCTCCTCCGGGCCCTGGCCCACGGTACCGGTCGGACCCGACCTCCTCAACACTCGGGCACCCCCGCAGACCTCGCGAAGACCCCTCTGAGGCAGCCCCGGCTCCCTGCTCCCCACCCCCCGCTGCCGCTCCTCGGAGCCGCCGGGCACGGAGCTCTATCCCCTCCTGCTGCCATCCGGGATGGCGAAATATCGGCGATGGAGTAACCCTTCCTCCCCTCCCGCTGAAGAGGAGAGATCCTGGGAGCAGCCCGAGAGGGACACAGCCCCAGGAGGGTGCCGAGGACCGGCCCAACAAGAGCCCCAACCTTGCTTCTTGCGAGTAGAACCACCATGCCGCCCCCCACCCCTCCTTCTTTTCTTGCTCCCCAGCCCACAATGTCACACTCCAAGGCAGATGAGAACATGCTCTTGTTAAAACCAGAATCAGAGAGCAAAGTTGCAGAGCCCTCATACAGTGAGAGTCCTTACACACGGCTGCACTTCGAAGTTCAACTCATGGTAAAGGCAGAGGTTCAGGACTTTGCCCTCGGTCTAAAGCTGGGCAACAAAATAACCACGGATCCACTAAATATCTTTACTGTAGTAGATCCATACCCAGGCCTTTTTTGCTGATGATGTAATTAGAAGCTAAAAAAATAGTTTTTGATTGACTTTTTTTTCTCCTGCATCAATATATGCTGTTTTACAAGACAGTAAAAAGGATTATTCCATGGTAAAAGTCAAACCCTGCAAACAAAGAGCACTCCATGGACTGGGAGTACTGAGACTGGGAGTACTGAGCAGAACAGAAAAAAAAAAAATCAGCCATGTCCATGGGAATCAGGGTAAGATGATGTACAGAAAAACAGTATTCCCCTTTCAACCATCACTTGGTGAGCTAAGGTATGGGCCAAGAAGGGCAGGAACACAGATAAGGGCAGCCCAGGCATCCTGTCATATCTGTGATAGCAGTAAGATTAATCCTGTAAGAAGTCCTGACTCCACTGGCTGGCAGACAGCAGTGGATATGAGGGCACATTGAATTTTTAATAGAGTGGAATCCAGAGATATTTAGACAGCATCCGGGGCACAGGCATGTCCTGACCCCCTCTGTTTATCTTCTCCCCTCCCCACTACCCCAGCCTAAGACAGTCCTGCAGAGTTTGCTCCAGGCAAAGGTGGCATCAGTGCTTCTTGCTGGCTTCCCTTTGGGTTGCAGTCCCTGGGTCATCAATATGAGCCATAACGATCCTGGGGAGGAAACACATGGAGACACCAAGCTACAACACTTGATACAAACTCCAGACACAGATAAGAAGTCTTCACATGTTTGGGATTGGAATGCAGTAAGGTTATATAGACAGGACACCATGCAAAGGCAGGAAGTAAAATGGCCAAAAACTTTTAAATTTCTGTCTGGGATTTGTGGGAAAAGGCATATATGGTGAGGTGTCCTGCTGGAGGTTGGCCAAGTATATGTGAAAACCTGTCTGGATGCATTGCTTTTGCATGTGCACTTAAGCAAACACACCAAATTTTCTTCCTTTTATAAGAATGCAAACACATCTCACTGTGTTTCTTCAGTAAGTGTTTATGATGCTGAAAGAGGGTAGGCTTAAACTGGGTACTAGGAAGAAATGCTTCACTACAAAGATGGTGAGACACTGGCACAGGTTTCCCAGGGAAGCTGTGGCTGCCCCATCCCTGACAGTGTCTCAGGTCAGGTTGGATGGGGCTTGGAGCAACCTGGGCTGGTGGGAGGTGTCCCTGACCATGCAGGGGGTTGGCACTGGGTGAACTTTAAGGTCCCTTCCAACCCAAACCATTCTACAATTCTGTGATTTTAAGTAAAGTTCAATGGCCACCTGGAACTGCTCAGCTATTGCAGTGAAGTCACCAGCTACAGAAGCCAGGTCTGTACCTGGGACTTCCCATGTAGTTTGAAAGGACAGTGATAATTTCCAGCAGAAGACAGGATATGGGGAAAAGTCACTGAGCATGATTGGTCTGCAGTTTCCACAGTGTCATCTCACCTGGAGGGAGTTCATCACTCCATTGGCTAGGACAGCCATCTTGCCAGCAACTGATTTCACCCCTTGCTTGAACTGTGCAATGTCAGCTGCAGGAAGGACGTTTCCAATCGAGACACCACCTGTGAGAACCAGCAGGGGTTAGGCCCAAGCCCCCCAGCTCCAGAGAGTACCTGCACCCCCTCCTCCAGGGAAGGTCCTTCCAGAGCCACTCCCACTGAGCACTAACCTGAGTGTGTGTTCTCAGCCTCTCCAAACAGGTCTGCAGAGCTGATGGCACTGCTGCCCGAGAGCTGCTGCAGCCGGGATCTGGCTTCATACTGCAGCAGGAAACAAACCACAACGGTCATGAAGGGAGGGAACAAAGCAGGACCTGAGCAAACAGGAGAGGAAGCCTTGAGCTGTACCACCTGAAGCACTGCAAGAATGCACCTACCTCAGCATCTGCCTCACGTCCAAAGAACATATCTGAGGAGATGGCTTTAGCCCCTGCAAACTTCTGACGAGCTTCATTGGATTCCACTACAGATGTCCTGCTCTCTGTCTCCCGCCTGCTTGTGGGTCTGAGGAAAGAAGAGAGGAGACATCTCACCTTAAGATCAACAGTAAAGAAACAGACTTCTCTCTCAGATCCTACGTGATCAAAGGAAAGATCAAATCTTCAAGTGCTAGCTACCATCAGGGTTCTCCTCTCCCCATTTTGATGGCCTTAAAGGCTGCATCAATCTTAAGGACACAACAGGCAAAGTGCCAAAGCCTCTTTCACAGAAGGCTCTTTTTTGGGGGCTCGTCCATGCAAGTTGCCTTCTGCAGCACAAAGCTCCTGTCCCAATGCAGCAGCATCTCTGCCCCCAGCTCCTTTGTGCCACACACAGGGAAGGTACAGGAGCTATGGCAGACACTTTACCTCTCTGAAACGGGCCGAATACTGGAAATTGTCACCTCAGGTTCCTCCTCTTTGTCCATACCCCACGATGAGTCCGCTTCCCACCGTGAGCCAAATCCATCTTCAAATGAGAAGGGACTGTATTTGTACCTAGGTGCCAAAAGCAAACAATTAGGCCAGACAGTAAATTCAGAAACAAGCTGAAGACTACACTGACACAAAGTCTTACTTGGGCGGTCCAGATGTGAAGCCTCCAGCATCTTCAAACAAGTCCAGTTGGGAACGGGAAGATTTTACAGCCAGTGGTGTCTCCTGCTCAATTACTTGCATCTCAGACATCACTGAGTGTGAGACAGAACTGGCACAACAAAGAGGTGGTCAGGGCTGATGGTTCTGACAACACCCAGCCCCTACAAGCAGACTGCCCCTACACTGAATCTTGCCTTCACAGGCAGGGCAGGGGTCACAACTCTTGAGGGAGAGCTGCAGGATGCCACCCCCTCCACCTCCTATCTACCTTATCCTGTCTCCCCCAGATGCCTTGAGCAGGAGGAGCATTCTGCAGGGTGACAACTATTAAGCAGCAGGGCTGTAGAGATAGACACTGATAGGCCACAAGCATCTCTGGAGAGAACTAGAACTTCTGAATAGAGTGCCTGCTCCTGAGGTCTGAAGTATTTTTAGACACAGTCTAGCATAGGAGCACTTTAAATCAGATCCTTATCTGCTATAAGAGCAGCAAGCTACTGCCTTCAGGAAGCTTTTCCAAAGGCTTTGAAGGCACCTATCTGTCCTATGCCATCCACAGCCAAGTACCTTCTGGTCACCAAGCCCATGCCCAGCCTCTCTGCTTGTTCACGTTTCTTCCCTTCAAGGTTCTGAAGCTTCTTCTCTTCCTTCTTCCGATCCAGCTGCAGTTCCTGATAAGCCAATCTCATCGAGGTGACTCTAAAGGAAACACCTATGGTGGGTACCAGGTCATTACCCTTCCCCCCTGCCTGTGCTGTGGAGAGGCAAGGAGGAAGAGCAACCAACCCATCAGAACACCCATTTCCACAACAACTCTCCCAAAAAGCCTCGCACAGATGCTACTGCTTGTCCTCCCATCTCACCTCCACTGCAATTCAACTCTTTTTTTTTTGTCTAACCAGGATTTCCTTACTGTAAGCACTGCCCTCCCCCCACTCTCCCACCTCCACCCTGCACCCACACCACAAAATGCACCCCACCTCACTCCAGCTCAACCTTTGCCTATTTCAGTCCTATCCAAAGGTGAACAGAAACACAAAATACCTCCACAACTGCTCCTTAAACTCTTCAGAGATCCTAATTTGAATAAAGCATAACAGTTTTACTTCTTCCCTGCTGTAAGGACCATACTGGCATATAGCTACTGCTAATCCTATCGTGCAGCATATCCTATACTTGCATCAGGTGGTCCTAGGGTGAACAGCATTAACCCCTTATTGCTTCTGCCTGGTGTATGCAAGGTACCCAGCCCCAACAGGGCACTTACATGGACTCCTCAGCTTGCTTCCTGGCCTCCACTGCCTGCTGCTCCCTCAGCTGCTCTGCCACCTGGGCCTGACGCTCAATCTCACTGAAGCTCTGGCTGCTCACTTTCTGGGCTCCAAGACCTTTTTTTGCACCCAACTTTGAAAAGCAAAACAAAACAAAAAAAAAATTGCAATTTCTTCACCGTAGATGAAAACCAGAATCCTGCTCCTTGCTGCAAATGATTGGGTCTTTTGTCTCTACTTGTAGTCATAACCTAGAGACCCAAATAGAGCTTGCAACAGAGTATGGAAGAACACCCAAGAGTTAACCCACCAGTGCTCAGAGATCAGCCAGATACACTTCAGACCACAAGGAGTAATGCTCCAAAGCTTAATTGGTTTTGTCTGTTAACATACAAGCTATCTTTTAAAATAAGCAGTGACAAAAACAAAGCTCTCCCTTCCCCAAATAGTTCTCTCAGTATGCATCTTTGCTGAGGGAAAAGGCAGCAAGATACACTCAGCCTCTTCTCCATAAAACAAGAGCTCAGACATACCCCTTTCTTAGCAGCTCCTGGCTTCTTCTTTCCAATGAGGGAAGACTTAATTTCTGCAAGAGGAGGGAAGCAGCAAATAAGCAGAAGTGCATTAATTAAGGAGCCAAAATTAGTCAGTGACCCACACAAACATCCACCACAGTCCAGCTGCCACAGAGTCCAGGCACACCATGCAGCTTCACATCAGAAGCTTGAGTAACTTCACCCAGCCAGAAGAGATGCACTTAGAAGCTCCACAATCACAGGCTGGTGGCATGTCCATTGCTGGAGAAACTTGTGAGAGAATTAGACCATTGAATAGTTCCTCCAAGTGTTGTGCAGTTGGGGACCCTATCCAGTAAGGATCAGGGTAGCTAGAAAAATACTATTTATTCCACACATAAATCCAAGAAAATGCAGCTTCTGGGCCATATGAAGGGCAGTGCCTCACCAGTGCCTCACAAAGAGGCAAGAACCCTAAAGTTATGTTTAAATGAATAGACCTAAAGTGCAGCAAGCTGTAAAAACAATGGGCTCCTCAACAGCTTGCAGCAGGAACCTGTCCCTCTGAGGGCATGAAGCATGCCACACCTGAAAAACCACCCAAGTTCCAGACAAGCAGCAGATGCTTGGGAAAAAGTGTAAAAACAAAGCAAATAGAGGGGGACATTTTCTCAGCTCCCAACATGTAGCTCCTAAATCCTTTTATCACCCTTGCTGGCCTTTTCTTCCACAGAAGTGTCTCCTTACTTTCTACACCCACATGATTTTTATCAACCCATGCTTCAGAGCACTCTTGACAGCATTTCCTGTAGCTTTTTGAAGTCCTAGTTTAAGTTTTTGAAATAGGGATGTTAATGTGCACACTATCCAAAACTGTTTTCAGCTTTCTGTTCCTAATGTCTGATTTGGGGGTTGTTTGGGGGGTTTGTTTGGTGGTTTTTTGGGGTTTTTCTATTACTATCAGGATAGATTTATATAGAAATTACAGTCAGATCCCATTCCAGAGAAGCAACAGCTGATTTAGATCCCAATACAGTGCATGTAAGCTCAAGTTAGGGTTGAAGAGAAAGTGACAGGAGGGGCAGGCAGAGCTGTCACAAGCAGCCAGCACAAGCCAGCTGTTAGCCAGTTACCTCTGGCAGGAGCAGGCCCTTGTGTTGACAGATACATGGACATGTCTGAGGAAGAGATATAAAACACAGGGAATGAACAGAAATGTGAGGACACAGGCTTTCCACCCAGGACAAACCCACTGCCAGCTAGAAGCAACAAAGGAAGAAGCTCCAGCCAGCTGCTCTGTGTGCAGCCAGGGAAAAATCAGATACAAACCCCTGTTACTCTGGAAGCTAAAAGCTCATTTGCCTCCAAAGCTCATGGAAAAATAAAAAACAAAAAAACCCAAACAAATCAAGAAGCAAATACCACTGTCATGTGGCCTCTATCAGCCAAGTTCTAGACAGGGAAATGCCAAGCTCTATCCAAAGCTCAAAAGATGAAAACATGCTTGATCATCCAAGTGAGGAAGAAATGTCAAGTAAACTGTGGCTTGGTTTTGGGGTTCAGGGAGATCCTCAGTACTCTCTCCATAGGAAGATTAACTCCTTTGGAAATTCTGCAAATCAGCTCATCAGTTCCAGACCCACTGAGCCTGATACTGAGCAGCAGGTATGGGAGCAAGAGTGATCCAAGAGATGGCAGAGTCTTACTTACCTAGAGGAGCTTTAGGAGATGTGCTCAACAAGTCAATAGAGGGGCCCTGGCTGGAACCTGTGGGCAAAAAAACAGAAGAGAACATTCAGCAAAGAGATTATCAACCACTCTGCTCAGTGTGCTCAGAGTTCCACCACAGCTCTTTTACCTCCACTGTCCCCATCCCAAACCCCAAACTGAGAGTTTGAAACATGCAGTTTCCCAATGATGATGACTTGGGAACATAACTGCTCCACAGAGCAATTTACTTCCTCTGCAGTGTTCTTAATAAATTAAAAGAAAGCAAACACTCTGCAGGGGTGCATGCAAAGCTGTTTCAAATGACAGCTGTGCCCCCAGATTCTTGGTTTCCTTGTCATTCACCCTAGAAACAGTTTTTTTGCTTTTTAGTTATATGTCATTTCCAGACTCACCAAATTCAAGGGATAGAGAAGATTCTTCAAACAAATCATTAAACCTGGAAGCAGGGCACCAGGGCAGCCAGTTCCCAGCACAGTTTCCTGGGCATTTTTGGAAAAGCAGAGAACTGATCCCAAACAGAAGTGTGTTGAGAAGTCTCCACTAATTTAAATCAACACTGCAGAGTGCACAGAGCTTCCACTCCTTGCAGCCTGAACCAAATGAAAAGCTCAGCCCTCCCAGCTGTGGCACAGCTGTATGTCCCTGGAAATGAAGTCAGGTTATTGGCAAAATCATTCAGCAGGGAACTCACTTGACACTTCAGTGCCATCTGACGACTTTGCTGCTTTTTCCACCTCTGGGGAAGCCTGGGCAGGATTCTGGCTGGCATCTGCTACATCCCAGGTACTGGAAGACTACAATGAGATACTCATTCCAGTGAGTTGCAGGAGATGAATGAACCAAACAATCCTCAACTTACTTCAGGTCTAGTGATCTGTATTCAGTTTTAGGCCAAAGGAAATGCATTCCAAACTCTATAGACTACGCTTCAGTGAAGAGAAGATAATAAATGGACAAGTCCACACTTCCTCAGCATGGAAAAAATCAAGGAAACAGAACCAGAAGCTAAACTGAACTGAAGACCAGGAGGAATAGCAGCATCACTCAATGGTAGTATCAGAGTTGGCTACTGCAAGGCTCTCCAGGTTAATGAGATGAGCTTGAATCTGTGAGAAAGCATCAAAGAACTTCCCTGGAATTCCCACATTACTCTATTCACTTGAGAAAGGTCCACGTGGCCTTGTGCAAACAGGTGCCCAAATCCAATTTAGCAGGGTCTATACATGGAAGAGCTGACTAAAACAGAAGTTCAAACAGTTCTTGCTTAAAATTTACAAAGGGACTACGTAGCCACACAGGACACACAAAGTGTTTTCCAGGGAGTAGCTGTCAGCTCTGAGTATTCCTTGAAGATAAAGAAGATCTGGATATCACATCACATCTGGATATCTGGATATGGATATCACAGACCCCATGAGGGACTGTTTAGCTCTCTGGCCCCATCCCAGGCTGATGACTGAATCTTAGTTGTTAATAATTAACAAAGTATGCAATTTAGAGTCCCTTCAAAGGCAGAGAGACTGCTCCTGGCTGAGCAGATGGGTGTTTGAGAGCTGTTAGGGCTGTGTTCTCACCTGTGTGTGCTCCATGAAGAAATCAGCATCGCTCTTGTCAGGGGAGTGCCCAGGGGCTCCGCTCAGTCCATCTATAAGCAGCTGAAGAGGAGAGAAGGGAAAAAAAAGAAGATATCCTACAAGACTCAGCCTCCAGCACTACCTGTGCAAGCGTGCAGAGCTGCTCAGACTCACATCAGTGCCATACTTGGCCATGGCAGCGCTCGCCAGCTGCCGGATCTTCTCCCTGTACATCTGGGCAGCTCTGCTGTTGTACTTGGCATTGGCATCTGTGGTGGTGCAGCCGTGCTGGCGGAAGAAAGCAGTCTGGAAAGAGATGAACTTTCAGTCTCCTGACTGCCAGGTCATCCTCAAGCAAGCATCAGACACAAGCTCAACAGAAATGGCAGCAAGGTAACGCTGACTGCACCCCATGAGCCAACCGCTCATTCACCGTTCCAGGCCCCAGAGGCTTCAGAAAACCTCTGCCCAGAAATCCCTGCCCAGCAGGGGAGGATGTGTCTGAGTTACAGCACCAAGCATGAGCTTTGTAACTGATCAGCATTACCAAGTCCTCTCCTTAAAAAGGACTGTGCCTCTCCTTTAAATTAGGAAAGAATAAATCCACGCGTCAGGAAGCAGCGCGTTCAAAGGTCACAGACTCACTCCCAAGCACCCCTGATAAACACCTCCCCTCAGGAAACATCCCCAAAATAAGTTGGAGAGGCTGGTGCTGAGAAAGCCACACAGAGGGAAGGGCCAAGGGACAGAAGGTGTGCACCAGCAAGAGGGAAAAGGCAGGCAAAATGCCTACAGAGGCTCCTCACCGCGTTGGCATTGCTGCCCACTTGCATACACCTCAGCTGGAACCAGTTCCAGTTAGAATCTAACTCTGTGGACCTGTGTGAGAAAAATATATTTCCATTAGTAATGTGCAGGCATGCCAAACACAAAACCAAGCTTTGAGCTAGAGTGGTTTGCTCCCAGAAGAAGTTAGAACTTTTAAAGTGAGGAAAAACCCCAAACCAAAATAAAAAAGTTTCAGCTTCAGACCAAGCAACAGTGCCCAGGCTCAGGGGACCTCTCACTTCTCTTGCTGAAGAGAGCAGAGCCTGAGCTCGGGAAGTACAGGCAACAACTCTGACTGTACATCTGATCTCACCACAACTTGGGAGCTTCCTACTCAGCCTGTCCCACTGATTAGGTCAGAACACATGACAGAGCAACTGAGAAAACACCCAAGTGAAGCTGGGTGACAGTGCATGCCTCCTACCACTGGCGTAGCCAGCACGTAGCAAAGGTCACAGCTCTGTTACTTAACATAGTAACTTTTGTGAGTACCTAAAATAAGATTAATAGCCTGAAAATCCAACTCGGTTTGCCTCACGATACAGAGAGGACTAAATAATATTCCTCTTTTTGCCTTGCTCAGCAGAGCTTCCTTCTTTACTCAACAAAGCCTCCCGTGCTGCTTTACCAGCAAGACTCCCACACCACAACTCTCCTCACAGCTCCCACAACCGGGACCGCGCTTCTTGCGCTGACGTCGCGCTCACCCCAAGCACCGTCCCAGCCATTCCCTGAGGAGCTCTGAAATCTCCATCTTGGAAAGGCTGAGCGACCTAAAGCAGCCTCACAAACCCCAGCGGCGGCTCTGCAGTGCTGCTTCTCTGACAGAAAAAGAAAGGGCTGACCGAGCCCCTCAGCGCTCTCCCACAGCCTGGGGTGGGCACAGCGGGACCGGAGCCCCCCCTCTCCCTGCCTCCCGCACCCCCGGGGCCCCACGCACCTGACGAAGCTGAGGTGCACGCCCAGGGACCTGTGGACTCCGGAGCAGTCGATGCAGAGGAAGACCCCGTAGGTGATGCTGGCCCAGCTCGGGTTCTTGGCGCCGCAGTCGAAGCACGACTAAAGCCAGGGGAGGGCACGGGATCAAAACTCAACCGCTCTCGGGCCTCTCTGTCCCCCGCGGCCCGGACGCTCTCCCCGGGCCCTCCCCGCACCCCAGGACCGCCCTACCCGGCCGGCACAGGCCGCGCTTCGGGCCCAGGCCGCGGCCGCGGGGAAGCAGCCCCCGGTGGAAGGGCGGGAGGCCGCCCAGCGCCTCCCCGTTACCTTGTTCGTCGGCGCCGCCCGAAGCCGCTTGAAGAGCGTCTGAATCTCCGTCTTGCTCGGCTCTGCCGCCATGATCTCTCCTTCCCAGGCGCCACCGCGCTGACGGGTGCCGGCCGGGCCCAAACCGCGCAGGAACCGGGCTGCAGTACGGGTGCCGCCGCGTCCCGCACCGCCCCGCGGCCGCCTCCCCGCTGGGCTCAGCCCCTCCCTTCCCCTGCGCCGGGACCGCGGGGCCCATCCCCATCGGCCGCTCCCCGGAGCTGCGCGGGCTGTCCCTTCCGTCCCCTCCGTCCCCGGGCTGCCCGGGAGGGGCTTCTCGCTGCAGCCCCCGAGCTCTCCCCTCCCCGCACACCGCTGGGTCTGAACCCGCACAGGGACCCGTCCGAACCCGAACCCCGCTGGGCTCCGGCCGCTGCCGGTGCTTTCGTAGCCGTGAGGTGCGGTCCCGGGGTTGAGAGAAGCCCTGGGAGCAGCCGGGTTGGGGCGGCTGCTGCGTGAGGAGCGAACACCGCAGATGGGAGCTCAGAACCGCAGCTTTTGGGGCTCAGGACGCCGGGCCCGGTACACAAGGGAGAAGATTTGGACATTATTTAGTCAGCTAGAGACTTCTGAAGCGGCACTGTGAGGAACCAGTGCAGCGTGAGGCAGCAGTCAAGGTAGGGAGATGGTTACTGTGGTGTCCAGGCCTTAAAGTGCTGTAGGAGCAGCCAAAAAACAAGAGGGAATGGACTGGAAAGTCACTAATGCCATGAAAAAGAGGGAAAAGTGATGGTTATGCCTTGATGATCAGTGGCATTTACTTTGTTTCATGGTTTACCCAAAGAAAAAAATGTGTGTGCTGTGCAATGAGAGGTTCAGAAGGGCAAGAACAACAAAAGCTGATCAGCAGCATGGTGTTACTGAGATGGGATGGATTGGGATTTCCGTACCTTTCCTTTCCTTGTCTCCAAAAGGAGATTGCTCTGCAGCAGCAGCTTGGCACTAAGAGAAACAGCTAAATGTATTAGTGTCTGGACAAAACAACTTTCAGTTTAAATTTAAAAGCTTTCACTAGTTTCTACGTTTCTCACAGGTATGGAAGGCAGGCTGTAGATGTCATTGCAATGGAACCCTAAGACCTGTGATCCATGGAGTCTTGGGACATACAGATGCAGTCAGGAGCAACTCAGTTCCTGGGCAAAAAAAACCCTGCAGTTTTAGCAGGGGTATGAACTCCTGTGTTCTGGGAATCAGCAAAGCCTTAAGTCAGAGTGAGACCTGATCTGGGAGGCACATTGCCCCACAGTAAGATGAGAGGCTCCTGGCTGTCCCATCTGATGTGAGCTACTCCCAAATGAGTTTCTGAACTGTAGCAAAGCCTGATCCAGCCTGCCAGGGCTCATCCTTGACACTGGTCTCATCTGCAGTAGCCCCTGGTGTCTGCTGCTCTCATGCTGCTGCCTTCATTGTGCTTATGTGCCCATATCTGGATGAGACAAACAGGACTGGGAAATGAATTCAGGGAAAAATAACCAACAGCTCTTTCCCCACAGCTATTTTTAAGCCAGTTGAGCTCCCTGATCCCAGTGAGGGTGCAGCTGTCCTGGCAGTCACAGCAGGAGAGATGGTGTCAGGGTGCAGCAAGGGAGAGCTGTGGGCATTCCCAAGGCCAGCAGGCTTGGGCCCTCTTCATCCCTGCTCTGTGCCCACAGAACCTGAGCAAGGAGAGCTGGGCAGATGCAGGGTAGCAGCCAGGTTTTAACCAGAATTGAGATAGCTGGGCAAGTCCATGTCCATGAGTTAGTCTGCAGTCAGGCTGGGATGTCAATCCAGAGGCCAGGATCCGGCCCAGTGATTGCCAGGCATGTGCCAAGGCAAGTCTGAGGTCAGCTTACAGGATCAAGAAGGCACATACAGAGACAACTGCTCCTCCAACTTAAAGATCAGTGAGCCCCTGTGCCAGGTTTCCCAGGGAAGCTGTGGCTGCCCCATCCCTGGCAGTGTCTCAGGTCAGGTTGGATGGGGCTTGGAGCAACCTGGGCTGGTGGGAGGTGTCCCTGACCATGCAGGGGGTTGGCATTGGGGGAGCTTTAAGGTCCTTTCTAACTCAAACAGTTCCATGGTTCTGGGGCAGCTCTGGGCTGAGTGTAAATGAGAACAGCCCCACCCCCACAAGCAGGGGTGTGGGTAGGGGCCCCAGGTGAGGCTGCTCAGGATAGTTAAGGGCTATTAGTACCTCAGGGGGCTGGGAGCTGAAGACATGACAGGAGAAGTAACATGTGGTGTGGCAGAGTGAAGCCTGTGTGAGCTGCACCTGTTGTGTAGAGGAGGAAATTTTGATGATGTGCATTGGCTCAAGCAGTCTCAGCCTGAGGTGCTTGTTCCTAACTTGTCACTCACTATCTGTCACAGAATCACAGAATCATCTGGGCTGGAAAGGACCTCAGAGCTCACCAAGTCCAACCCTTGATCCACTCCCCCCGTGGTTCCCAGCCCATGGCACTGAGTGCCACATCCAGGCTCTTTTGAAATATCTCCAGGGATGGAGAATCCACCCCTTCCCTGGGCAGCCCATTCCAATGTCTGATCACCCTCTCAGTAAAGAAATTCTTTCTCATGTCCAACCTAAACCTCCCCTGGCACAACTTGAGACCTCTTGTGCCCTCTTGTCTTGCTGAGAGTTGCCTGGGAAAAGAGCCCAACCCCCCCCTGGCTCCAACCTCCTTTCAGGGAGTTGGAGAGAGTGATGAGGTCTCCCCTGAACCTCCTCTTCTCCAGCCTCAACACCCCCAGCTCCCTCAGCCCTTCCTCACAGGACTTGTGCTGGATCCCTTCCCAGCCTCCTTGCTCTTCTCTGGACCTGCTCCAGCACCTCAATCTCCTTCCTGAGCTGAGGGGCCCAGAACTGGACACAGGACTCAAGCTGTGGCCTCCCCAGGGCTGAGCACAGGGGCAGAATCCCTTCCCTGGACCTGCTGGCCACGCTGTTCCTGTCATACAGTGCTGGTCCTCTCCTCTGCTGGCTCTGTTCTCAGCAGCTGTGTGTTTGGCTGTGTGACAGAGGTGTGCAGGGGTTGGGAGGGACAGTCCCTTCATGCTGCTATAACCCTTCCTGGGGCTTCTGAGGGAGAAACAGCGTGTGCTGAGGAGGAGCCAAGGCTACTCCAGAGGCCAGTAGGTCAGTGTCACACTTTGCCTGTCTGTGCTGGAAGCCATGAGATGACAGTGCAGGCTCCTCTCCCCTGTGAAGGGAGCAGTTGTTGCTCACTGTGGTGTGTCTGAGCAAAGCTTCCTACTCAGGGTTACTCAAGCTTCTGTACCTCAGCTGGGTCCCTTGCAGGCCTTCCAGCCCATGCTGGTTGCTCCAAATCCTGGCAAGGCTGTTGATCCTGTCCGTCAGTTTTACATAAAAGCAGCAGGAAGGGCAGGCTGCTGGTTTGAGAAACAGTCAGCTTCTTTTTGTTGCCTTTGCAAGTACAGGAAAGACCTCCTGCTGCTGACTGTTCCCTGTGAGTGTGTGTGTCACTACACAGTTCTTGCCATTTCCTGTGTCTGTTTCTTTTGCATCTCATGTCCTTTGGTGCTGGATTTCTGAGCAACAAACTGGGAGCCTGCTCTTTGGTCTTCAGCTTCCCTGTCCATCTGCATCACATCTGAAATCTGCCTCATTCCTCCCCACTGCTGACACAAAACCCTGAGCTTGGTGGAGCCTCCTAGTCAGAAATCACCTCACTGTTCCCTACCTCTGTCAGTAAAAAATAGTCCCCAGCATCATCCAAGAGAGCAAAGGAAAGAAAAGGATGATGACCAGGCTTGTTCCTGGAGTCTGTCATCCCCCTGAGGACACTTTCTGAGTACAGAAGTCTTGTTGTCTGAGGTCATGAGGTTACTGTGAAAGAGGGCAGGAGTCAAGTGCTCTGCTGGGGATCAAACCTGCCCAGCACTTGCAGGTCTGAGCTCAGGGGAAAAGAAATTGCTTCTCTGGCAGCCTGGCCAGAAGCAGGGGGACAGAGAGGAGCAGCAGCCTCACTCTATTCCCTCTACCCAGCAAAAAATATGAGTGAAAGGACTATGCAGGACAGGGGTGAGGTTGCTGAGTCCTGCTCTCCTGCTCAGACCTCTGCTTTTGCATAGTGAGAAGATTAAGGGAGGGCAGCAAAATAAAAAAAACACCCAAAAAAATACCTGGGAGAGAGTTTCCTGTGGATCACAGTGTGAGTGGTGAGGTACCAAGAATCTGCAATGATGCCCTGGGGACAGTGGCAGTTCCTAACAGCAGGGTGGGTTTGGTTTGGTTGGTTTTTCCTTACCAAGCCGTTTACAGACACTGAGTAATCTGCAGGGTTTCCCTTGGGCATAGTCAGGAACACTGGGAGGGAGCTCTGCTCAGCATTTCAGGGCAGCCTGTCTGTTTCCAGTAGTGCAAAGAACAAACATAGCTATGGAGGAGAGGAGAACCTGATACAAAGCTTTCTCAGTCTCTCTGGAGCAAGGTTCTCAGCAGGTATGTCCCTTCCCTGAGTGCCTAAGAAGATGCTTTCAGTTTCTGGTGGTTTCAGGGATCACAGGGAAAGCTTTTCCTTTGCCTGGGTGAGGTCAAACTGCCCCGGGTTCCCCTGGGTGTGCATGTTGCAGGGGAAACTGCTGTGGGTGACCACTCTGCCAGGGTGCCAGCTTGAGTGGGATTAGCTGCTGTTTCCTGAGGAGAAGTGTAGCACCCAGGCAGGCAGTCACCTCACACTGGGACTTCAGCCAGATCTCAGATGAGGAGCTAATACACTCTTTTGTTCAGGTTTACAAGTTACACAGTTTTACCACAAATGTGGTTTGGAGAAAAGCCAGCAAAGGTAAAAGAAACACACAAATTAAGGAACACAACGGATGAGTAACTCAAGAGGTCACTGAGGAGCAGGGTCATGGCTGGCTTGATTGACTTTGAGGCTGTGTTGCGTCTCAAAGGCTGATTCTGCTACACCATGTTGTCCCTTGTAGCCACTCTGGCAAGTGGTGGCCACGGGCTGTGTTGTGTCCTCAGCTGCTGAAATGCTGATTGTCTCTGCATATTGCTCAGCAGATCTGCTCATGCCATTGCTGAATGGCCAGGGAGGGGGTAGGAAGGTCTGACAGGGAGAAGAGCAGACTGTCCCTTTGAGTTGTGCTCCCTGGTGTTGCTGTGCTGCCAGGCAAAGCTGCTGGTGTTTGATGGAAGGGATCTTCTGCTCCCCAGTGCTCCTGAGAACCTTGTTGTTCAGTATGTGTGCACAGGTGTCTGTTTTCAGGCTTTTCTTTTGTAACTCTGCTTCCAATATTATGATTTATTTTCGACTGTCTGGTAACATTACTTCTGCCTGGCCTGGAAGGTTCTTGGGAGGCTTTGGGGATACCCCAAAGCAGGGATGAGCTGGCCCTGGGGTTTCCTGCATCTGAGGACAGTGCTTTAGACCTTGCTGTAATGGTCAGTTTGCAGATGTTATAGGTGTCTTCTCTTTGACATACATCAGGCACTCAAGTGATGCCCAGATTCTGCTCATCCTGCTCATCACACCATAAGGAAGCAAGGTGGAGAGACTGGGCAGTGAGCAGTCCCCAAGCTATCTCACCTTCCTTTTGAGGGCAGGCCAGAGCACAGGCACTAACTTGCTGGAGGTCAAAGCTGTCAGGACTCTCCTCCTATCAGACATGACCTTCCAGATTTTCCAGCTGACAGGTAAACTCTCATCCCTGCACATCACCCCACTCTCCAAAGTTTTCTAAAAGCCCCTTTAATAGAGGGACTCGTTGCCTGCAGCCCCTATACATGTAGGAAGCATGCCTGAAGCAGAAGAAAGTCTTGAAAGCAAGGCTAAGAAAAAGGGTAAGCAAGGCAAGATGGGAAAGCTCTTGGTTTACTATGAAGCTCTTTTGAAAACAGAGATGTTCCACAGAACACTGTCAAATAGGTTGTTAGGAGTGGTTTGTGTGGCAGTGCTTCAGCTCCACGGGTGGCCACAAGGTGTAGAGGGTATGCAGGGCCACTGGTGAGACAGACCCATAGGACTGTGGGTGTAACATGCCTTAGGAACTGTGTGGCACCTGTGGGAAGCCCTGTGGAGGATCTGAGAGCAAGGGCTGGTGTGGTCACAGCTGGGGACAGTGACTGCTTTGGTGTCAGCCTCCTGCTGAAAGCAGGAACAATGGACTCAGGAAGGAAAGGGGTAGTCGAGTCAAAGGGGTAGAGGACAGGGCTAGGAAAAAGATTTCCATCTGGAAGGGCAGAAAGAAATGCAGGGAGGAAGAGACCACAGGATTTTTAAATAGCTGGACCCAGTGGAAGGGCTGAGACTGAAGAGAGATTATGGGCCCCCACACTAAAACAGAAGTGCTGACCACCACTATGCTGCTTGCAGAGAAAGGAAGCCCCAAGGTGCAGCTGTAATTGTCTTAAGATGAGAGACAGACAAAGCAGATGATGAAAAACAGGACAAGGCCAGAAAAAATGGATGTATGGAAAGTAGCTGAGGAGACTTGGCCTGACATTAGTTTGGAAAAGTTCACTGTAGCCATGCTGCTTTGTCAAGATGTTCCAACAGAAAACCAACCAATTTCTTGCAGCTCCAGGACCTACTCCATTGCCATCTCCCCCCCTGTACCCTCCTTTCAGCAAGGATTTGTCTTCTCCACTAACATCTTATATTCACTCTCTCTGATCCTCTAAGAACCTAGCTAGGGAGCTTGGTAAACAGCCTCATTCCCTCACAGCCCCCAATTTTTCCAGCTCCTTGCACACTGAGCAGTGGTACAACACTTTTTGCAAGCGTTTTCCTACTTTTTCTTTCTTGTGTGCAAGTTCCCTCTCAAGACACTTTGCCTCATACCATGCAGCCTTACTTTTCTTCTTTTGCCCAACCTTTCCCACCATCCTGCTCTGAGGAGTGTCCATGCAGGACTGCTACATACTCACATCTGCCTCAGCTCTTTGTGCCCAACAAACCAACCACAACAGGATGGAAATTAAACTGAAGCACCAGTGGCCCCAAGCTCCCCACAGAGGGCAGTGGAAGTGCCACCAAGAGCTAAGATGTTAACCACAGTTCCGAGCTGCCATCACAGAGCACAGCTGCCCCGTGGGCTCTGGGACCCAGATTTTGCCTACAGGGCAGAAACATCATTAATGGGTTGAGCAAGCTCAGCTGCTGCTGCTTTGGGGAAATGGGTGTGATCTGCCACAGAGAATCTTCAGCTTCCCATTCCTAAAAAAATTAATGATCAACAGGAAATCCAAGCTTTGTGAGATATTTTCCAGGAAGATGCCAGAACCAAATTAATGATCTGCCAACCACAGGTGTACAGGCTTTCCACAAATAGTGGCTTTATTAAATAAATAAATAATAAAAAGGAGTAGATACTGTTTTCACTGTGTTGCCCATCAGGCCCAGAAATGGATCTGTATGTTTTTACAGAAGCCATGGGGGAAGCATGGGCTTTGCTGGCCTTCTGGAAGCAATTCAAGTCTGCACCTCTCTGTTCACACACAAAACTTTTGCCATGGCATGGATGACAAGTTTCAGCTGGAGCTTTTGTGGTTCACAAAACCTCATTTGCTTCTGTGGAAAACTAAGTCTCCAGGCAGAGCTGTTAGTTTAAGATAAGATCATTAGATGTGCTTGTTTTTTTATTTTTATTTTCTCCCAGCTGGTTCTTTACTACACAGGCTCTCTTTTATTAATCCCTTTGGTTTTGGGTACCCCAGACTATATTTTTGCCATGCCAAAATTTGTGAGGTATAGTCCAGCCAAGCAATTCTTCATTCTTGAGGTGTTGTCTCTTGTCTGTTACTTCAGCTCTTGGCAGAGATTTCTGACATGCAAACATTCCTTCAGGGGACTGGTTCACATAAGCTGCAGAATGTCACTATTTCTGGAAACCTTCAGGCAGCCCATGATGATGGGGTGGTTGTGTTTTCCTAGGACAAACAAGTCTGTTCAGACTTTGTCCCGTGGAGTTTCAGGTTGTTTGCACTGTAATCAGAGGTCCTGTCCACTGGACATTTCTGTCCTCACAGCATGTTCTGGCCACACCTAACTCCATCCCTAATTATAATCCCACTAGAACTCAGGCAAAGAACTGAAGCCAAGCCTCCATGTTATCCTCCATAACCCCCTTCTGGATTTTTTTGCTTTTACATGAAGGGCCAGCACTAGTGTTTGAAAACAGCCAGGCTAACAAGGGAAATTTCAGCATTCAGTAGAGCACCTCTCAGGTCATTCTAAGCCCTGACTGCTTTTGTCTGTGTTACCTCCCATGGCAGGCCTGCTCTCCCCACATCCATGCATGCTAGGACAAAGCAGCAACACATCATTCAGTTTTGGGTCAACAAGTGGAACACATGGAATCAGTGTACAGCCCTGAGCATACCTTACCTGAGGCAGAGACCAGATCTTCAAATAAATCCCCATGCTTTTACAACTCCACCTCTAATTACATGGCATAAGCTTAGAGGTTTCTTCAACTATTAGACATGGATTAGGGAAATTTATAGCTAAATCCAGGCATTTTTAACATCTTAAATTTTAAATTTTAACATTTTTAAATTTTTAACATGCTTAAATTGTCTCTTGGGAATACTTTATCTTTTTCTTGAGAAGTGGCATTACTGATTCCAAACAAAATCCTTTAGCTGTGTTCTTTAGGCCTGCATCCCCTCTCCCCATTCAGGAGGTACCTTCCTAGGGCTTCTTTAAGCAAGACCTTTCAACAGCTGATACATTTCTGTGGTCTCACCAAAGCACTGAGCAGCATTAGTCTCAGATCTCTTTGTCTGTGGCTGACTACATTTCAAGGCATCCAGTGTGCTGTAAAAGGTTACTTTCTGTCCTGACAGGCAGGCAACATGCTTTATCTCCCATCAATTAAATTAAACCAATGCTTCAATCTGTCCATCCCTGCAGCCTTTCAGGTCCATTGGCTGCTGTTACCATTCTGCAGCCATTTAATCCCAAATGCTCACCTGTGACTTCAGACTTCCTTATCCATATTGTCCCTTTTCCACAGAGCTCTGAAGCACTTCACTCTGCTTGACTTCATTTTATGAGTGTGACTTAACCCAGTTCTTCACATGTGCTAGCCCAGAATAAGGATTTCACTACAGAATGCTTCTACAAAACTCAATGCAATTCAGCAATAATTTCAAGCAGATGCAGGATGTAAAAAGTTTTTAAACAATTGTTGTTTTTCCAAAAATGGTCAACCCTTTTTTGCTCCCTCCAGCTCTTGGGCTGAACCTGTATGGAACATATCCATCAGTCCTCATGCTTGAGGATGCAAACCACTAGGATCAGGACCCCACTTTGTCTCAGCAGCCTCAGAGGTTTTCCAAGCCAAAGAAATCTGATAGTCCAGGGGACCTGAACAGCCCTGATCTGTGCACAGCTACACCTTCAGCAATTCACAGCCAAAAGAAGTTATCCCTCTGCAGCTCCTGGTGTGCCAGGCAGCAGGAAGCTTCCACACTGATACCCTCATCACAGTGTAGGAGTCTTGGGCAAAGCAGGGAGCACACTTACACATATGCTTGACTTGGGCATGCTAGGAGAAGGGAAAAAGAGGATTTCTGCTTGTGCACTGAGTGTTCATGGAGAGAGGGCACAGCCCAGAGTAGAAGCATTAGGAACCCCAACAGATACTTGTGCATTTAGGGGTCCTAAGCAGAACTGCACAGGAATGTGGCTGCCTCTTGGTTAATTACTGCCTTCAGTGTGTGTCAGGGTTCAGGGAACATTGAGTCAACTCCAACCTGCTGTCAAACAGTTCTGTTCACAACTTGGTAGCCTGAACAGCCACATCATGCAAGGCAGAAGCCTCTTTCTCCTGTCCCAGAGCTATACTATCATGAATTCCTGGTGTTATTCCAATACATCCAGGGTCAGTGGGAAGAGACATCCAGTCTGTTGAAGCTGTATCATTTATACAAGCTGTCTTACCAGGGGAGCCAGCAAGCCTGAAGGTGAAGGATACCAAAGGCTTCTGAAGCATGGGGGAGAATAAATAGATTTCTATCAGTCAGCTTAACTGAGCCAAAAAGGGGAAGCAATACTATAGAAGTTCCCTATTACTCTGCACATCCAGAGTTCCTTGAACAGGAAGCTTGGGGGCAGGGCAAGCCCCACCACACTATGGATGCACAGAAGCCAAGAAAGTCCCCTATTTCTGTTTTGAAGAGTTGCATGTGTCACTTCTCTCCCTTCCCCGAGTACAAGTCAAGAGGATCTGTTCCCTTCTGCACTTCTACACTCCTATAGTGCTCAAAGTAAGAGAAGTCTTTACTCATCCTTGATTATTTATTAGAAAATCCCTACAGGTCTAGGCATTGAAAATAAAGCATTAGTTACATGGAATACGTGCTCTCAAAGTCCAGAAGTTGCTGGATAAACCACAAAAGTGGATTGGGGCCAGCAGTGACCCAGTGACCTCTGCAGGAGATGTGGCTGTCAGACACTAGCAGGGCAGTGGCAATCATGACCCAACCTTCTCCACATAGTTAGCAGGATAGAGTCCAACTTGGCCAGTGAGAAGTCGACCCTTGCACCAGCCCTGCTCATCTTCCTCACTAATCTTCATTAGTTCTTCACCTAAAAGCAAAAACAGTCATTAGGAGGAAGCCTTGGGAAAGCCAGAATGATATCTTGCCCAACTCAGAAGATGTTGATAAAAAGCAAGACTTCTTGGTCTGAATCTCACACTTTTATCCCCTTATCACACTCAGCATCACAGTGCACAGTTCAACCAAAGCCAGAGTTATTGACCTCTTCAGTGTCTGTTCTCAACACCATCCCTTAGCCCAAGAGACCTTCACTTCTGCTGTTCAACATCAGAAATATTTTTGTGCCCTATATTTCTGCCTGCTCTCCTGCCCCCAGAGGAACAGAGGTCACAGTGGTCTCAGAAATTTTTCTATGTGGCTCCTCTGTAGCAGGTGGTAAGGAAACCAGGAGACTGCAGAGCTGTGGCTGTTAGGACCCAAAATGACTATTCCATGATGGAGTGTCTGGCCAGCAAACCATGGAATCAACTCATTTCTCAGACTATGACCAGGAAAGGCTTTTAACCTTCCCAGATCTACTTTGGGAAAGAGCAGAAAGGTCCCCTTCTCCACAGTAGAAGGTCATACACTTCTACCAGAGAGAGAGAGAGGCATCAATAAGTTTGTCCCACAATGGCAGAGGCTCAGAAAGTCATCTGCTGTGATGCTTGAGCCCTCCTGGTACATGCTGCTCAGAGCAGATTCAAGAAGAGGATGACTAGAGCTGAGCAGTCATGCCTCAGTACATCTGGTGGTAGGAAAGAGAAAGCAGAAAGTTCTAGAGCCCCATCCTGTAAGACATTTTAAAGCAATGAGTTAGTGTTAGGAAGTTGGCTAACATGGTAACACTGCAGCATAGATACTGACCTCAGGCACAAGACCCTGCTACCAAAGGACTTTGGTGCCTTTACAGCAGAGGTGTAACACAGAGATACCATTTAGACTCAAAACAAGCAAGACTGGAAACACTCTTAAGATCTGTGTGTCCTCTGACAGGAGGAGGTGACACAGGCAAACTAAATTTAACTGAAGGGTCTGTCTGCTCCTCCATTCTCTTTAGTTCAGTCCTCTGCTGGGAGCCAGGATCTCCACTTTCAAGATGCCCATTTTGAGCAGCAGTTTGCAAAGTTGTTTTGTGCCAGCTGAACTCTGCCTTCAGTAGTGCATGCCAGACAGCTGAACTTTCTCTCTTCTCTCCTCTGGTTACCTTGAAGACCAGACCTCTTATACAGTTTTTTTGTATCCATGGCACATAAGAGAAGCATTTAATCAAATCTGAAGATACAGTGCACACTAAATGCCCTAGGAGGAGACAGGATCTCTTTTACCACTTGGGCTCTGCTCTCCCCACATGGTGACCAAGGCTCTTTTTATGTTGCTTTATGTCTTTTAGTCTAGAACAGGATGAACTGCCCGGTGTATCATCCACCTCAGAGGAGCTTGCAATGGGCCAGGCCAGGAGAAAAAAAAAAAACTATCAGTTTTCAGGGGGACATCCAGTTCACAAGAGTGTTTCTGTCATTCAGTGAGCCCAAGTGGGGACAGCAAAAGGTTAGTAAGAGATTAGTGCTTCTGTACCTGCTTTAAAGCTCAGCTCATCAGCCTCCTGTCCTGTGTAATCATAGAGTGCTCGTACCCGCACACCTGGTACCTTTATGTCCTCCTCGTGCCCATTGGCATCCAGGCACTTCTTGGGAGTGTCCTCATCTGACCACTCCGAAATATCTTCCTTGCCTCCACTGTGTATGTGGAAGGAGAAGGGACAAGATGGTTGTTAGCAGACTCCTCTCTCACCCACCTCCCACCTCAATCATGCACCACCCTGACTCCCCCAGGACTGCTCTGCTGGAGAACAGGATGCAAGAGACCCAACAGCCAAGGGAGGGTGAAGAGGGAGGAGAGATACCAGGAGATGCTAATTTGGTTGAAAGCATCCCAGCATTAAGGGCCCTGAGGGCCAGGAGGGTAACTCATTCACAAAATATTTTCACATATGCACACTCTTCATAACCTCACCCTAACTATCAGACCCTCAGACAAGGGAGGTCAGACCCAACTGGAGTCCATCTGTGTCTAGAGTTATTCCAGCTGAGAATAAGACAAACAGGAAAAGCCAGGTTTCCCATCCCAAAGAGACAGAGCTATTTTCCAAGTCAGGAAAGAGAGCAGAGGGGAAGAGCAGCAGAGGACAGGCACCTGGAACCCAAAAAACCCTGAACAGGCTATGTTCCATACTAACTTCATGTGGGTGGGTGCCTGCAGGCTGTCATGGGAGAGGCTGTTCTGCTCCTCTTGATAAGAACACCTGTAGATTGGCAAATAAAGCCTCTGAATCCAACAGACTGTGACTTACAGTAGTGGCCTTGAGACATCTCTCTATCCCCAGTCTTTTCTGTCAGGTTCACTTGGGACAGGGTTCACCTTTCAAAGCAGTATGGCTACTGGAACTGTAGGACTCTTCAGCCTTTCCTATTCTCCAGCTTGCTCCCTGACATGGGAATCAGCTATACCCATGCCAGAGGAAAAATAAGAAACAACCAAACAAAAAAACCCCTCACCAAAACAGATGCCTGCATTTAGAAAACAGCTCAGCTCACTGGCAAAGCTGCCAGCTCCCAACTCTCCTCACATTGTCTAGAAGGGAAAAGAATTGGGGAATTGCATCCCAGAATCCCACAGCATTAGTCTGACCAGGTCAGATCTCACCACTAGAAGGACCTTCACAAGGAAGACAACCTGTGAGCCAGTACATACTGAACAAAACCAAACAAAAAACCCTAAGCCCCCTTTTCTACCCTGTAATTTCCAGAGTGGCACAGGCAAAGGCCATGGCCAAGAGACAGGATGTTCAGAAGAGATCACTCCTGTCAGTCCAACTCATTCATGACCTTAGGCAGGACTGTACTTTTCCTAACCTGATATGTCCCTGAATTAACCCTCACCTTTGCTTTGTCTGCAGAGGGGTCTGTGAGACAACACCATCCCTTGCAGGCAAAATGCTGGTCAGTGTGACATCATCAGCCATCTTGCCACTCTTCTCCTTCTTGGTGATTGTCCTCTGTGTTTCAAGGGACCATTCCTGTTCAGGGAAATCATCAAATCACTCAGATACTAAAGTTCTGTGCATCATTTCTGACCAGTACAGAAAGACAGAACATCAGGTCACACTTCAGCTGTGGCCGGGCCACCAACCAAATGATTGCTGCACCTCACTGGTGTAGCAGGCTCAGTCCCATCAAAAGTGCAACAAGAGGGCCCATGGAAAAAAAATTAACAGAAACTTGGTCCCAAAGCCCTGGGCACCAATTCCTGTTCTTTGACCTTGCAGCTGGATGGCTCAAGCATTTGCAGCTTTGCAGCATTGCTGATGTCCCCTTGGGCACCAAAGGGCTCGCAATACAAAAAAATTTTCAGAAGAACCTAATGTCCTGAGACTGCTGAGTCAAGACACGGTCTTTCCAGCACAATATGAGCAATCCCCCAATTTCAGCAAAGCAGACAGATGTCTGGAAACAGTAGTAATGCTTTCTAGAATGCTACATCACCTCAAACTGAGGCCAGTTCATTGCCATGCCTGGTCCATGAGTGTTACGCCACCATTTCAGGTCCTCCTGGTTGTCTGCAGCCATGATGACTTCGTGGAGATCTCGATACAATGCGTGAAAGCTGTCACCAGGAACAGACAGAACCATCAGTGACCACGTCTCTCAGCACTTTCCCAGAAGCCACGTAGGAAGGAAGAGTGTGAACTCCTCCTGCACAGTTACATAGCATCCAAAGTCCCCCAGAATTAAGAATCCCTGCTCGGCCCTAGGAGAGCAGCCACACTTAGAGAGGAGTCAGCCTGACAAACGGGACAGACTTGTTCACCACTGCCACACCAAACATCTGCCAGCTTCCAGCACAGCCCATCAGATGAGCACTGGAAGAGCTTGGCACTTTCTTGAACACAGAAAGGGAGGTGGTGGCTCAGATCTGTTGCCTCCACCTTGAAGTAGAGCAGCACAGAAGATATTTGGGTGTACTTATTTCCTCCATGTCACCCTTACTAAAGGGCAACCTGTGTGTTTACAGTGATTATCTCACAAGAAGCCTCTTTACTCAAGGCAGAATGGGTGTAATAGCTATAGATACTTGAAGGCAACAACAGAGCTGCATTCCTCAGACTGGGATTACACACAGCAACATGAAGGTATTTCACAGTACAGAACCACACCCACTGGACAGTACTGGAAAAAAAAAAACAAAAACCTTCTAGGGAGCATGGTGTCTGAGGTCAGAGACACCTCAGTGTAAAGGGGACAAATCCCACTTCTCAGACACATGGAAGGGGAAGGAGCAAGAGAACTGGTACCCCCCTCACCAGACCCCAGGCTGACAGACTCCCCCTTTGGGGTACCTTTCACTGGTGGAGAGGTTGAGGTGCTGGTGCAGATTGAGGAACATCTCCTTAAAGAAGCACAACCGCTTGCGCTCCGCTTCCTGGCAGCCCTCAAATACCTGCTCCATGTCCTCCATGTAGCGGGGGTTGTAGCGGTTCAGCTCTTCCAGCATCTTCTCATATTGATCCTTGCACTGCATCAACCCAAGAGGACAGCAATGGTGAGATGGGTTGCCCTGATGTCAAACCAGTGACACTCTCCCTACTGTGGCTTGGGACTGACAGGTTTTTTTTACCCCTGTGCTGCTGAACAAATGCGGCGCAAAAAGAAGAAATAAAAATCCCACTGCTGGTATCCCAGTCCATTGTTCCTCTACTATTATTGGAAGTTCTTTATTCTTGCTTGCCATCCTCTTCTACAGAGGACCTTCTGCACTTTCACTCTTGTAGGCAAGAAAGCCAGCCACTTTCAGTAGCCACTTCAGCTCTGCAACTCCCACTTCCTGCACCAAATCCCTGGTTTGTTTTGTTTGGGTTTTTTTGTTTTTTTGTTTTTTTCTCTCCTTAAGTTTACTGATAAATCAGATCTTACCCAACACCAAAGATAAACAGCCCCTAGTCTTAGGAGCTGAAGTCTCAGCCTAACTCACTAAACCATCAGACACCGAAATCTCACTCCTCATTACAGCCTTCAGCAGGGGACATTTCACTAAGTGGTGTTACACCCGGTGCTTTTTCCTCCCTCCTCCTGAGGGGAGCATCCTCACAACCCACATCCATCCAACACCAATTCACCTTCTCTGCCTCCTGAGTGCACTTCTCTACACGCTCTTGCAGCTTGCGTAGCTGTTCCTGTGAGACAGAGGAGTCTGCCTTGGCATGGTTCTCTCTTGTATGGGCTGTTTTCTCCTCCTTCCTGGCTGTATGGTAGTTTTTCTTAGAAGTCTCCACCTGTAGAAAGAGGAAGCAGAGAAAGCCATGATTCTGACCACACTGATCCTCCACTACTCATTGAGGGCACGTTAAGATTTGTTATAGTAAACAGCAACTGTTTCAAGACAACCTAAAAGGAAAGCCAGTTTGGCTTTTAGTAAAACTATGACCCAAAAGGAAGAGGTACCTCCAAATGACTTCTCTTCCAGTGCTCACCTGCCATGTAGGACTACAGAGCCTGTTATCAAAGTCTGATGAGGGAAAGGCAGTGGATACTGTTCACCTGGACTTTAATAAAGTCTTGGACATTGTTACCCACAGCATTCTCTCAGAGAAACTGACAGCTCTTGAGGAAACTCAAGAAACTGGAGTACTCTTCACTGTAGAAAAAACTGTCTGGTAGGCTGGGCCCAAAGAGCTGTGATGAATGGAGTTAAACCCAGCTGGTGGCCAGTAACCAGTGGTGTTCCCCAGGGCTCAGTACTGGGACCAGTTCTCTCTAATATCTTTATTATTGATCAGGATGAGGGGATGGAGTGTACCCTCAGTAAATCTGAAGACAGCAACAAGTTGTGAGGGAGTGCTGATCTGCCCAAGGGTAGAAAGACTCTGCAGGGGCATCTGGATGGGCTGAGGGCAACTCCATGAGGTTCAATAAGGCCAAGAGCTCAGTCATAGCAACCCCATGCAACACCACAGGCTTGGGGCAGAGTGGCTGGAAACTTGCCCGGAGGAAAAGGACCTGGTGGTGCTGATGAACAGCCAGCTGAATACAAGCCAGCAGTGTGCCCAGGTGGCCAAGAAGGCCAACAGGATCTTGGCTTGTATCAGGAATAGTTTGGCCAGCAGGACTGGGGAAGTGATGCACTGGTGAGGTTGCACCTTGAATTCTCCATTCAGTTTTGGGCACCCCAGTACAAGACTTTCGAGTTGCTGGAGTGAGTCCAGAGAAGGGCAATGAAGGTGGTGAAGGGTCTGGAGAACAAGTCCTATGAGAAGCAGCTGAGAGAAGCAGGGTTATGTTAGCATGGAGAAAAAGAGGCTCAGAGAAGACCTTATCACCATCTACAGCTACCTGACAGGAGGCTGTAGCAAGGTGGGCCTTGGTCTCTTCTCCCAGAAGGCAATAGAACCAGAGGAAATGGCCTCAAGTTGCATCAGGGGAGGTTTAGATTGGATATCATAAGGAACTGCTTTATCAAAAGGGTCATAAAACACTGGAACAGGCTGCCCAGGGGAGGGGTTGAATTCACCATCCCTACTGATATTTAAAAGAGGTGTGGATGTGGTGCTTAGGGGCATAGTTTTAGCACTGGATCCAGCAGAGTTAGGATAAAGTTTGGACTCAATGGCCTTTCAAATCTTTTTCAACCAAATGATCCTGATTCTTCCCATGTGGGAAGGGAACTATAAAACCCCCCCAAGAGACCACCAAGACATCCCTCCCTCTCTGGCATTCTCTACTACTCTGTCTGAAACTTCAAGAGCCACTGGGCTAACAAACTCCTCAGGCAGCCAGCTCAGGGGCCCTTCTCCCTCCTTCCCCATTCACATTTTGCTCACATCTTTCATCTTCTTCACCCAGGGTTTCTGGGCCTTGCGGAACCCATCCTCTGCCTCCTTTGTCTCCTTGAAGCCTCCAATCATCTGCTTGTGGTAGGCCTCCTTCTGCCAGGCCTTGATCTTATCTGAGTCTTCACCAGCCAGGTGGTTCCTGACAGCTACATGAATTTCACTCAGTTTGTCTGCAGCTGTCAGGAAGGCATGCCAGGCCTTCTCCAGGGTGCCATACTGGGGACCTGCAGGAACAAGCACCAGAGGGGTTCTTACACTTCCTGCCCACAGGAGGTAATGCAGATTCTTTTCCTCATCCACACATCTATCCCTTCCTCATGGAGTCACTTCCTTAACTCTGCCCCATCACACAAATCAGCACTGACTTGTCTCCACGCTGTCCAAACAGGCAACATCTCGAGTGGCTGTTAAGAGCTGGCCAAGCTGGACATCTCTTTTTGGGCAGCCTCAGCTGTCCTGGATGGTGCCTGCTAGAAGAAGGTTTCTGGAGAAAATTCTCTCCACAGATCCAACCTGAGTGTCAGGACAGGCAGAAGCAGTTCATGACTGAGGCTCAGCTTCTGCCTCAGAGACCAGTAGGTCCTTTGGGACATCTGTCCCAGTATTTCCCATTACTTTGAGAGATGCTATCAGTTGGAGCCCACTGCTGCTAAATCACAGCATTAGTAGTTATTCCCTGACTGAAGGAAAAGGAGGAGAGACAGCCAACCCATCCTTGGAAGAAGTCCTCATCTTAATTTAAGATTTGGACTACCCAAGGACTTACCAAACTAAACAAACAGTTTTGGTTTTTTGTTTTTGTTTTGGTTTTTTTTTGTAAGCACACACCTGACAATGGAAAGAACACATCTCCAAGTGCAGACTGGCTACAAAAACACACACACATACACACAGTAAGAGACACCCAAGAAAGTCCCTTTCCTGGAGAAGGGAAGCCTGTCCCCCAAGGAAACAGCATCACCTCAGTGAGAGACAGCACTCAGGGAAAAGAGTGCCATGGATGCACCCTGTTCCCAGTCCATCCTGCCACCTTTACCTTTCTCCACGTTGGTCCTCCACTTACGGGACCACTCTGTTAGCTGCTGGGCATAATTCTTCTCAATCTTGGCTCTCTCCTGGAAGCAGGAGATTAAGTCATTGCAGAGCCGGTACCCATCATCCACACGCTTCACTGTCCGCCTGTAGTTTCCAGCCTGAAATTTTGCACAAGATCATTATTTGGACTGTGCTGACACCCACAGCTCCTTCAGAACAGACACCAGCAGGTCAGTCAGTGCATGGGAAGGGAGCAGAGGCCCTTCTGAAGCCCATCACACCACCCTCGGGCACTCTCTTGAACAGGGAGAAGAGTGGATGGAAGAACCCGAGTTGCTTTGTTGCTCTCTCAGCTCAGATCAATGTCAACTGAACAAGGAACAATCATTCTACAGCAGCCATGGAGAAAAGGGTCACCTCCTCCCTACAGTAACACACAGCATGTTACTGAACCTCCCCACAGTTCCTCCCTTCCACTCCCCAACAACGCGTCACCCAGAAACCTGAAACCCAACCCCCTGATTCCACAGGAGGAAGGTAAGGAGACATTCCTACCTCCCCCACCTTCTGATTATCCTTCCTTACCTCCCAGAAACTGCCCCCAGGGGCCTCCCCGCCAGCATCATCTTCTGATGACATCACCCCTGTTTTCTTGCAGCAGAGAATTTTTGCAGATTTCAGTTAAGCTGAGAAGAGAGAAAAGTGGTTTCTAGCATAGCACTGGCTGAGCCTTTGCAGAAAGAACAGTTCTCTGAGACTCTTGGAACCAGAGAAGCCCAACTTGCTGCCCTGGAGGCATCACTGGCATCACTGCATCTCCAGCACCAGATGGCCACATTCAGCAGAGATGCCCAGGACTGAACCTGCTTCCTCCCTCCCTGTAGACAGATGGCCTCTTTGGCAGGCCTCTAGCACATTGTAGAAGACAATTTTGCCAAACCTCAGTTGAACAGATAAAAGAGATGCTAGTGAATCCTGTATTCTTCAGCAGCACTAGACATTTCTGCAGAGATCCTTAACCAAAGCCCTCAAGAGGGTAGGAAAAGCTACAGAAACTGAGGTAGCTAAAGCAATGAGAAATCTGCCTCAAAAGACTTAAAAGTCTTCTATCAGTGGAGACAACTCCAGCTTCCCAGTATGACTCAGGATTACACCAACTGACTGGAGAAAATAAAGCTGAGCAGTCAGCAGGCAGGCATCTCTTGAATGGGGAGGAGCCCTGTGTGTTGCCCACCAGCTGAGCTGGGCTTGAACACAACTACAGAAAGAGGCTGGGACATACCCAGCCAAATGTCACTGCTGCACCCATGCTGGCTGCCCAGCAGCACTGCTTCCCTACAAACATCCCTGCAGGGCTGGGGCCCTCATTATACTCAACTCACTGGGCTCAAAATCTGGGCTAGATGGGAAAAGGTTCATCTCTGGGCTCTCAGAGCTTTTGCCCGTTCCCCTGCAATAGTCTGTGCTGCCAGTTTGCTCCTGACATGGTCAGTGGTGTGACACTTGGAATTCCTCAGGGTTGCTCTTGTGCAGGAATGAGAGAGGGATTAATGGAAGAAGGCCCAAGCCCAGTCACTCACACACAAACCCACTCCATTGGAGGCAAGCCTGGGTTAATGCAGCATAGACATCCCTCACTGCCACTTCTCCTCTTGCACATTCCTGGTTATAAAAAGCTTCCTTCACACCCCAGAGAGGTATCTGCTCATTCTGTCAGCCCACGGAGCACACAGCAGACACGATGAGCAGGTCAAGGGTCCACGTTTCCCACCTCCTCCAAATTCTTCTCAGTGGCACAAGCCACACCATCAAACACCCCAACACAGACTGCAGGAATTTCCTACGTTTCTTCAGGAAACAGTTTGGCTCCATTTGCTCAGTTTCTTCCCATGGAGAGCATCAGCAGTAATGCTGTTCCTCCGGATTTCTCCAGAAGGTGCTGAACTCCAGTCAGAGAAGCAAGCAGTGAAATGGGACCTGACACTCGGGTGCACAAACCTTGAGACCTGAAAAAAATACTCCCACCCATGCCACCAGTTGTCCTTCTCCTCCCTCCCCACCACTTGTCAGCAGGCTACAAAGCCATCTCATATGCCTCTGGGGCATGCAACCCTACTCTTGTCCCCAGTAACTACATACCTGGAAGCTGAAAGTGAGATGCTGCAGGGGAGCAGTGGGCAGCTGACAAGCTCTTCAAACTCAGTGAACAAGACTGGAGGAAAGAGAGATGGGCAGGGTCAGAACACTGCTGCCTGTTCTGATGCATTGGGGTGTCCCCCTCTGCCAGCTCTGAGGAGGGGCACCCTCTGGTACAGCAGCTGCAGCCCCTGTGCCTCCCAAGATGCCACATTCCAGCACGTAGGAGAGATGCCAAATCCTTGTGTCACAAGACCTAGCCCCAGAGACAGTTAAAATAGAAACCTAGGGGCAGAATGACAGCAGGAAAGGTAGCATCCCAACAGCTGAGCAAAGGGGACAGCTTGGGTCAGAAAGGACTAAAATAAGCACACTGCCCAGGCAGGCTCTGTGGGGCCTGGCTCTCCCTGGCTCTACAGTGGCCGCTGCAGCAAACCCCACTGCTTCCATGCACTCTGCAGTTCAACAAAGAGGATTTAGACTTGATAACTCTACATTAAAACAAAAAAAAAAAAAAAAAACAAACTCCAAAACCAGAACTTAGAAGAACCCATATCCTCATTTAGAGGCCTGGACTCCTTTTAGTAGCAGAACAGCACAGCTCTGGTAGGATGTGGTTCTCTACCAGCAGAGCTTTTTTGATCCTTGGTTCTGTAAGCTGTGCCATTCTCAGAAATAATTTATTTTGCATGATGGTATAGGTAACTGTCATCAGCTTTCCACAGAGCAAAGGGAAGTAAAAGGCCTGCAGAGGGTAAGGGAAGCGAGGGCAAAAAGAGGCATTTTGTTTACCTCACACATTTCCTTGGAAATTCACTTCCATGTCAACAGCCTATTTATTTAAAAACAAGAGAGGCATAAACTTTTTCCTCAATTGTCAGTATCTGCTTGGCTAAGGCTGGAAGTTAATGTCAATGAAAGATCATACAGCTGAGAGCAGAAACTGCAAAACCTGGGAGGAGTGGGATTTTTAGCCAGATTTTAGGACAATTTTGTATGCTTGAAAAAAAGATGGGAAAAGAGGAGAGAAAGAGAAGCAGACTGGGTAATTGCAAACTGACTAGGGACCTGTGATGAGGAAGGAGTGGGGAGAAGAAGTGAGATACTTTTGCATGATCCAGGTCACTGGCTAAAAAGTTAAATCTGTCACAGACCCTTCCTTTCTTTTTCCTGATGAAGGCACAGAACCATTAGATATGACACATGGAGGCTGGATCACTTTTTCCACCCCACACCCCCATACCTGCTTTATTAGGAATCAGTGAATCACAAACATGCCTTCCATCTCTGGTTTCCAGTTCAAGCTGACTACACAGGGCTCAAATTTGGGGGTACAGATTGAAAGCTTTTGTGCATCCAAGTGTGCACGAAAAAAACAAGGAAAAAACCACTGAAAACCTGAATCCTTTCTTTCTGCAATTTCCACACTAGAATTCGAGCCATGCTTATTTTCCCAGGAATTAAAACCCCAAGTAATTGAATCTGCTACCATTAAGATCAACAGGCTCTGAAACATAACAGTATTTGTGCTGGATCAGACTGAGGGTTCTTGCAGCCTCACAGCCTCTACAGACAGCAGCCCAAAGCAGTTACCTTCATAGAATCATAGAACTGGCTGGGTTGGAAGGGACCTCAGAGATCATCAAGTCCAACCCTTGATCCACTCCCCCCGTGGTTCCCAGCCTGGCACTGAGTGCCACATCCAGGCTCTTTTGAAATATCTCCAGGGATGGAGAATCCACCACTTCCCTGGGCAGCCCATTCCAATCACCCTCTCCATAAAGAAATTCTTTCTAATGTCCAACCTAAACCTCCCCTGGCACAACTTGAGACCTCTTGTGCCCTCTTGTCTTGCTGAGAGTTGCCTGGGAGCAGAGCCCAACCCCCCCCTGGCTCCAACCTCCTTTCAGGGAGTTGGAGAGAGTGATGAGGTCTCCCCTGAGCCTCCTCTTCTCCAGCCTCAACACCCCCAGCTCCCTCAGCCTCCCCTCAGCCTCCCCTCACTCTGAGGGCAGAGCAAGCACACATGATGCCTCCCTCCATGCTTTAGCAATTTGTTGATGGGAGCTTCCTGAGCTGATGTGGCACCTATGAATTTAGTAACACTCAGTGGATTTCTGTGCCATTAATTATTCCAATCTGCTTTTGAACCCACATGAATTTTTTGCATCCACAATATCACGTGGCAAAGTATCCTACAGCTTAAGGCTATACTGGAGCTGGGTGGGAGAACACAATAAAATAGTGTAATATTGCTACAGGCTGATAAGTCCAGAAAAATCAAGCCTGGTAAAAGCAAAAGGGCCAAAGAAGAAGGAGGACCCTTTTCTGCCAGGCTTTTTCTGGACCTTGCATACTCCATTAGCCCATGTCAGTCAGCAGATCAAATTGGATCTACGTGCAGACATAGGGAAGGTACTTAGAAGTCCACACAGGAGCTGAACAGCAGCTGCTGCTGTCACCCTGAGCCCTAGAAGAGCAAACACTTTGCCACTCCACCCCCTCATGCTTAGTTGTTCCCAAAACACCACACACGTTGTGTGCCAGCAGGGGCTGGAGACCAGGGAAAACCTGAATTTGCCAGGAAAAGCAAATATGTGAGTTATACATGGCAAAGCCTGCAGGCTGTTTCACAGCACAGCAGAAATAACAGAGCTACCTTGTGGGCAGCCTGGTACAGCAAGAGCCACCACATGATTGAGAAGGGCTGGCAGTATAGCTTGAATTATGTTGTGTCACTATGTCTATGTGGGTCAGCACCATACAAGACTTTCTGGTGCTACTGCCACCTCTGCCAAGAGGAGGCTATCTTAACAAATCATGTTTGCAGGGCAAAGGAATGTTTATCCCTACCTTTCTGCCTTCCTCTTTCAGCTATCAGAGACAAGAACTACTTGAGACCTCACTGCAGCTCCTGCAAGACAAGCTCTGAAGGAGGAGAGAGGGATTTTATGCACTTCACACCTCTTCAAGATCACTGATGAACACACTACAGACACCACTCCAACAAGCAACGTCAGGTGAGCAAACTAAACCATGCAAATGAGATTTCTACAACCCTTTCTGCTAGCAGTATTAGAAAATGTACTCTCCCCTTCCTCCCCCCAAATACCTGATCTCACTTATGACCAACACAGTTATCAGGCCACACCTGCTAACAGCTCCCTATTAAGTTATCAAAAAATGGCTCCTGGTCTTCAGTTGCAGAAAGATGAAATGGCTCCCAACAGCCTCCCTGGGACCACACTCCACTCAGGGAGCTGCCAGAGGGCTTGCCATGGCAGAGCTGTTTCCACCTTCAGCCATGTTGTTAATCCCACTTCTGCTCCAGTCAGTCCAAGATCTCAGACCACAGACCAAGGCTGGAGCCTTCCTGCCCAGACCAGGTGTGAATCTGGCAGCACACTGCAAGGGATGGCCTTTTGTTTCATGTTTGCACAACACGAGTACAACAGGGTCCTGATCCACAAGTAAAACTTTTGGAATAGCAATAATCACTCTTCTCCACTTCAGAAGCCATTCCTTAGGGCAGGGAAACCACAGAGATCCTCTTCCCTCTACACCACACTCCAACACTTCCAACCTCCAAATGCCCAAGGCATCACTTCTGTACATTGCTTGACTGCCTCCTGAGATTCCTCATGAGCAGTTGTTTTGATAAGTTTGCCAAGAACAAACCCCTGAACTCCTCAAAAGCTCAAAGGGCTGGTACATGGAGCCCTGCAGGAATCCATCTGTGCCACAGATTCTGCCACACAGGGCCCTCTGCCCAACTCCTCTTCCCCAAATGCCAACAGCAGCATTTTTATTATGGAACAATTTCCATGTTAGGGCTCAAGTCAAGCTAAGAGTTTTAATCAGGAATGGGCTGCTGCTAGCCAATTCCCACACCAAGACAACAGCTAACACCACAGGGCAGCAATGTGAGATTTTTGCAATCAATTTGTTTGATTCCCAAAGAGTCATTTTCCCTGTGCAGCAGGCAGTGGTGAAGGGATTGTTTTCACTCCAGAGCACTTTTGGGTTGGCTGCAGATAAACACTTCAATCTGAACAATCCAAATAGACAAGGGGATGACAGCCCCCTCCCCTTACAGAAATGCAGACATGAAAGCTTTTTAATTTTTTCTGTTGTCAGAAAGAAACTAGAGAGCTGGAGTCAGGAGGTTCCACATGACTGCAGCAGTGTAATGAACTGGATTGCTGCTGGTAGAGCAGTGTTAGGAAGGTTCCTGATGGAGAGAATGAAATGGGAGTGTGCCACAGGGTGTCCTGTCCATCTCTGGAGGTGCACATCCAATAGCTCTGAAGCACTGACTGCAGAGGTGCTCAGTCACATGCAGAATACACAGCACACTGTGTATTTACAGGTGTAGTCACCTTTCTAAAGAGGGCTCAGCTCTTGTCTGCAGCTAGAGAAGATGCCAAGCACCATAAGGATTCTTCAAAACTTCCCTTATTTATCTTATTGCTGTGGTCACACCCTCAATAGAGTCACCTGACTGGGACAGGGACTAAGAGTCAGTATTTTCCAGCTGCTCCCCCTCAGGAATGGAGCCTGCCAGGGCTGCCTCATGTGGCTTCCAGAAGGCTTCCAGCTGATCTCTCTGGCCAGAGAGACATCAGGCAGAACAGTAACTACACACAAAGGTCACCTCAGCTACATGCAAGCCAGCAACAGAAGCCTGTCTCCCAGACAATGATTCTCTAGAGATCATGTGGCCATCCACTACCAAAATTCTCCATGCTTACACCAAAGTACTTAAGTACAGACAGGATCCTGTTTCCATTTGAAGGGCAGACCTCCTGAGACTACACGCTGCTTTTTTAATGTTTTTTTCAGACCACAGAGTCTTTATATTGGTCTTCTCCACATTCAGACCAAGCTAAGGTATTGACTGAAGCCAGACATCCCCCTAAGCATTACCCCAAGTTGTTTTCAAAAGATCCATTCAGAATTAGGTAGCACAGTTAGTAGATGTTCCCTGTCAGGTTCTCAGCAGCCAAGGCTACAGGAGAAGCTTCTACCAACACACTGCTGATGATCTAAGGGTTAGGATTCCTGACTGACACAGCAGAAATTGTTTTGCCAAGTCAAGGAAAAAAATCTGCTTTCTTTCCCAATAGGATATAGTTGATCTTTAGTAGTACAGAATAGATCTATGCTGGTTAACACAACAATGAGACAATGTTAATGAAGGAATGTGTTGGGCTGTGTTAGTTTTCCCTAGGAAAACTTCTTTGTTCTTCCTAGGAGATTTATCATTATGGTAAATATACAGAGTCACAGGAGGGAAGAAACCAGAGTTGGGCCATGGAGTACCCTCCTGTGACAGGGCAAGAGGCCCTGTTCATTTGGTGTGTTTAAGATGGTTGCTGCAACAACCTTTACAGGTGTACTGTGTCTGTGTATTTACCCAGCAGCTACAAGCAGAAGCTGCAGATAGCTTAATAAAGACACATCCAGGCTAGCAGGAACAGCACTACACTAGCCCACTTTCTTATCCCTGTCAGTAACATAGCTCCTGTTCCACACACTCATCAGCTTGCCCATTTCCCACTCCTCACTTTGCTTCTCTCAGGACAGGCAAGGTTTTAACATGTGCAGATGTTGTTGCTGTGTTCTCTCCTGTCCCACTCCCTGAGCCTCATCACTGCTTGCTGCCACACTTCCCACCATCCTGCATCAGCCTCTGAAAATAAACATCAAGCTTGCCAGCAAATAAATGCAATTAGCACTTCCCTTTTCATCAGAAGGGACCTCAAACAACTAGAAGTTATTTCCTCCTAAATCACTGATAAAGAGTTGTGTAAAGCTCCAATCAAAGCTATTATACCCCTCCTCAGCAGTCTCAATCTGCAATGAATGCAGAGCTTTTTTCAGCTCTCAGTGACTGGTAGGAAAAGACCAATAGTCCACCCTATAACACAGTCACCTATAATTTAGTAAAGGCACCTCAGCACAACTGCAGGCTGAGCCTTATCCACTTCCAACCACACTTTGAGTAAAGAAGTTACTTTTGTACAGATTTTACATGAAGATCTTTAGATGAAGAGCAAGCTAATGGGGAGTGGTGATGGGGGTATCTTCTGTGGCTGAGGGGAGAAAAGGGGAAAACTAAACCAACCAACCACAAAAGAAAAGCAAAGCAAACTCCTGTAAGTCCCTTCCTTGTCAATTGAATATTCTCCCTGTGATTGAATCACCTTGCAACCCCCAGAGCAAGGATCAAGTTTACTTGAATGCATTAGAAAGTCTTCAGGAAGCAGAATGCAATCAATGCAGTCAGGCTTCACAGGAGCCACAAGCCAGTTAGCTCCATTCTGACACCCAGCTTCTGGTGGTTTCTTGCTTCACTGGACTGCACAACAGTCAGATGCCTCCCATCAGCCTTCTCCACCCCTTCCTACCATTTGGAAGACAGTGTTTTTTTAACCCAGATGCAGTTCTGAAACTTCGGGCTTCATTCTACCAATATCTGTCCTTCCCATTACCTGTCTTTAGAAGAAGGGGGCAAGGGAAGGAAGAGTTGGCAAGTATATTGTCATTCAGACCAAGTGTGTGGCAGCAATATGGCCAATAAATTTAAAGTACTGCCTTTCTTTATCTCTGAAACAGGTTTCCTTACAAATGTTCATACAATGCAGACAAGAACCCAAAAATCATCATCAAGGCATTTCTCAAGTTCATCCAATTCCCAAACAGGATGTAGAAAGAATAAAACTGATTTTTAAAAATGAGAACTGAATAGGGTTAGATTGAGGGCTAGGACACCTCTTATAGGAAAAGAGAAGGAGGTAAAGCATTACTCCCATTGCTTCTGTTCCATACCAGTCAGTTCCCCCATTTGGACAGCAAGGCTTGCTCTCCACCTTTTGCCACCAGAGACAGATCTGGTTATTTAGAAAAATCTAAATAACAAAGAACAACGGCAACTGTCAGGCAGAGTTGAGCACCATATGAACTGTAAATCAGCTTTTACAGTCTTTTCGTGGACATGGCATGTAAAAAGAAAACCTGCCTTACTCTGAGGGCTGGAGAGAACATTGACTAACTGATCCCCTTTGGAGCACCTCCTGGTTCAAGAACAGTTTGGCCAATTTTATTCACTTCATAGGCACTCCATTCCTTAAAGATACAGATATGTCTTACTGTGTTGTTTCCCAGAGATAAGCACAAATAACAAGGTTGAAGTAGGGCAGCCAGAACTGGCCTGTGCTGTAGATACTCATACTTCATGCATTCTTCTTGAAGTTCATTATCCTGTATGTCATGGAGCAACTTTTATCTACTTTCATACTATGCACAGAATTTGCTCTTTGGAATCAGTAGTGCCTCTTCAAATAAATTTTTGGATCACAAGCTAAAGAACGGGACTATTAATATAAATTACTTCACATCCCAAGTTATCCACAGGACTCCAGGAGAACACAAGCAAACAGGACAGTCAGCCCAGTGGCCATGCATTACAGGATGGATTTTAACTCTTCAGAATCAATGTTTTAAAACCAGACAACACAAACAGAAAGATCCAGTGGGTGTTATTTCTCCTGAATGGCTTCCTGAAACAGCTCTATCCCACAACTCAAAACCCTGGTTTTTTTTTTTTTTTGCTTGCATTGGGGCAGTCAACACTGGAGTCAACAGCAACTTCCCCACAGGTTTCCATAGCTCAGAAGTCCTGGTGCAAGGAAGAGCTGACTGAAACACTAAGAAGCAAATATAAATCCCTAGCATCACTCACAAAGTGAAATATGCTGTGTCTTCCCCTAATCCTCAAAAAAACCTTCTTGCCCTTGGCAGAGACAGGCAGCAAGCCTACTTCAGACCTCTACACAGCAGCTCAGCACTCTCAGGAGCAGGAGAGTGAGGGAGAGACAGAAGTTACTGCCAAAAGACAATCAGCTACAGGTGACTGAAAAGAGCCCAGGAGGCAAGTGCCACATCTTCCTGCAAACAAAGAGAGACATAGCTTGGGCAAGTTCACAGCATGGACTGATGAGGCTGAAGATTTGATAACACTGTTCGTTGTGGGTTGCCTGCAGCAATTCTAATTCTCCTCTGGGTCTGGAAAAAAAACTTCCCAACAGGTTGTGATGCACAAAATCCTATCACAGTCACCCAACTAGGAGAGCACAAAATCCCACACAAGCCTAATGCCTCTGGATCCAGGCCCCCGGTGCCATGGAGATCTCTCACATGCCTCTTCAACAAACTACAATGCCCAGTGACAGCCAGTGGATTTAACACACAAATTCTGACTATCACAAGTCTGGAAGGCTCTTTGCTATTGTGCTATTGACAGTGAGGAGAAACCAGTGAAGGCTGGAGAATGATTAGGATGCCAGTCACATATATTGCTTATAGCAGTGCCCAGCTTCAGCCCACATTTCAGCTGGAAGGGACATAAAACTCCTGTACCAGTCACTGAATCAAAGCTAGATGATCACAGCAGAGGACACACTTTGTATTGACATTACACTTTGTGCTGCTGATAAAAACTTGTGCCCAGGCAGAGTGCATTTGGATGTTAAATTACACGGAGTGCAGCATGGTAACCACGCTACAAGGTGGCAGCAAAAAGCCACCCCTTGAACAGCTTAACTGCTCCAAGGATGCAGAGTTCTTTTGTTATTTTCAAAGAGGTAGATCCCAAATTCTTCATGAAAACTTCCACATACAGTAATCACCCTTTTCTGTCACAACCACTAAGGCCTTAGACTAAAACATGAGGTTGCCCTTTTTTTTTTTTTTCCCCAATCTATATGACACAGTTCCCTGACATCCAGTACCCTCTGCATCCATCACCCTGAGTAACTATTGATAAAATAGCTTGCTTGATCAGAAAAGTCTGTTTTAAATAGATAAGAGTCCCTCAAAGGCCCTATTGTTTAGGCATTTCCCCATGAACTCTCAAGAGCAACCCAAATTCACACATCACTGATCAGCTGATGGCAAAAATAGATGTAGTTTATTAATGCTCTCTGATCAAGAGCATAGCTTTTTCCACTCATGCTCCAGGCTTTTATGGTTTTGAGGTCCCCAGTTCAATCCCTGGATGCCAGCCATGACACAGACGAAACAGCTCAAACTACAACTGAATAATCTGCAGCCCTCATGATGACCAGAATAAAGAACATGCAGAATTTGCCACACTCATGATTTGGTGATATCATACAAGCCCCTAACAGAAGCTGATCTTACCCCTGCTGTGGTGACTAATGAATTCTCAGTTTTGCAATCATTTCCTAAGAAAAGTAGTCACATTACAAATACACCCAACTGTATTGTTGAATAATTAAAAAAAATATACACACGGGGTATATTTATTTGGTTGCAGGTTGTTTGTTTGTTTACCTTTTTTTTTTAAACTCATGGTCATCTAGGGAAAGCCCAGAAAATTAAGGCTAGTTCTTATGCAATCCACAATTAACTAAAATGACTAAAAGCACCCATCATTGTCCTGTAAAGAAATTAATTTAGGCTCACAAGATTTTCAGGCTTTTATGACTGCTATGCACACTTTCTGCCAAGGACCTGTGGCATTTTGGCACAGTCCAGTCACACACAGTCCTTATGCACTCCCTGACGTTTGCTAATGAAGTTCCAAGCAGGCAGCTGTTATCAAGCCTATACCTAAATGACAGAGTGAAGTTACTGCTTTTTACAGCTTGAGAAGATGACAGTCTTTACTTGAGCAAGTGCAGGCAAGCCAAAGAAGCTCAAACTCACAGGTCAAAAGAAACAAACAAAAAAGCATCAATAAAGCAATACAGTACAGGAGGCACAGCACAAGGGAAGACAGCAAGCAGCTGGATCCAGCTCACACATTCATTCTCTTCCAAGCTGCAACTTGAGGGACAATCTTGTAAATATTTCAGGGAACCTCTAGTGAAATACCACTAATAACACAAAACACTCTTGACTCAGTCTCACACAGAGCATGTTGTGCACTTTGCAGAAAGGTGAATCCTTGCCTGAAAGAATGTGCCCAGTTATGAAATGCACAGGGAGAAGCTCTACTTTGACTCCACCCAGAGACTCCAGCTCACAGCTGGAGCAAGGTGTTTCTGGACCCTGTTGTGTTACCTGTACTCTACAATTGAGCATGCTGCTCCCTTTATTACACACCAAGAATGACTGGAGCTGTTGTAAGGCTTCGTGACTTCTTGGTGACATTTGAATTCCAGGGTGGAGTGGGAGGCTCTGCTAGGTTTCTGTACTGCAATCAGTTACCATCCCATCAGAAATTTCTTTGTGGATTGGAAGTGGAAGAGGGATGCATCTCCTCTTTCAGGAGGCAGGGAGCATCAGCTGGATAAGGAGGGTTAAAGACTGAAGGAAAAGCACAAACTAACTCCTAGAGGCAGGAGCAAGTGTCCAGAGGTGGTCTGCTAATCTCTCCCCCTCACCACCCAGCTCGGAGCCTTCTGCAAGACTGAAGAACTGAAGCAAGCAGAGGACACATAGTTGGCAAAGAAAGTGGTGAAACTGGTTAACGCGTTTGGGCCACGCAGGCTTCACTTATCGATAGCTTCGCGGGGATCCGGGATCCCTCCTCCCGCCGGCAGTGACAAATCATAGACTGTCTTCTCAAGCCCTGGATCTTCAGGCCCACTAATACCCTCCATGTTTATCAGCTTTTTCCTGCCCTGGGCCGGAGAGGACACGGTAACCCCGGCTGCCGGGCCAGACAGCCGCAGGCAGCACCCCTCGGCCTACCGCAAACCCCGCTCTCCCTGCCCGACACCCCGGACAGAAGCCACGAAGAGGACGGAGCAAGGCCAGGACTGTCCCGTTTGTCGCACTCGTCACTCCGGCAGCCCAGCACCCTGACACACACCTCCCCTTACCCGAAGAAAGGGGTGCAGCCCCCCGAGCCTGGGCCCCAGCGCGGCCCCTTCCCCCTGGGGGTCTGGGGAGCTGCTGTACCCCCTCTGCCACAGCCCCGCCAGCGCCCGCGGCTCCGGTTTCAGAGTGGGAAGCGGCTCAACGCGGATCCGGCACAAAGGGGCCCCTGTCCCCGCCGCGAAGCGAAGGCGCTGGCTCCAGAGGAGGCGGGGGGAGCCTCCGCAGCCCCCAGCGACGGGGCAGCGGGCGGGCTCCGGGGAGGCGCCCGATGAAGGTCAGCCCAGCCGCCCGCTTGCAAGAGACACGGAGGAACCGGAGCCCTCCCGGCAGCTTTCCCCAGACCCCCGCGAACAACCTGTCGGGGACCCAGGCCCCCGCCACCCCTCCCGGCCCCACCGTGCCCCAGCTCCCCGAGACTACCGGGAGGTCTCTGCTTCGCAAGGAGTCGAACCGCGTCGAGCCGCCTCCCAAAGCCCCTTCTCCCCACGGACAGCACCCGAGCGGGCACCGCCCCCCACACCCGCCCCCTCGCCGTGAGGAAACTTTTCCCTCGCAGTCGCCAGCGCCTCCTGAGCCGCGTTCTGCCGCCAGGACCCTCGGCACCCCACGGGGAACAGGTCCGCAAGGCGTCCCGGCGGCAGGAGGGGTACCCGACCCCCAGGGAGCGGAGCCCGCAGCCCCGGTAAAGGTGACGGCGTCGCTTACCCCGCGGGAGGCTCAGCGCGCTTCGGTTCGGCGGGCAGCAGGCACCTGGGCTGGGGCTGGGCCCTCCCCCTATTTCAGGCGCGGGACACGGGGGCTTCTGCCCCGCCTCCGGCAGCGCCCAACGGGGCGGGCACTCCGGTAGCGGCGGGGCAGCTCCGTGCGAGGCTCCCGCCTCCCCACCCCCGCGGCCGGGCCCTTGATCCAATTAACGGGCGGCCGCCGAGCGGGCTCTGCCCAGGCAAGTGGGGCCCCGGGGGGCTGGGGGCAGCGCCAGCCCTCCCCGCCGTTCCCCCTTCTACGGGGAGGGACTGGGGCCGGGCGGGGTCTGGGGGCTGCTCTCTCCCTGAGGGGGGGGGGGGGGGGGGGGGCTGTGGGGCCGGGTCGTTCCCGTGATGGCGGGCGCGGGAGGAGGAGGAGGAGGAAGAGGAGGAGGGAGGTAGCCCTGAGGGGAGCTGCCCGTATGGGGCCAGCCTTGAGAAGTGGGGGTCTCTCTGTGTTGCCCCCTGGATTCGGGGCTTGAGTTGAGTTTTAGGTTGTTATCTGGTGTCCCGGACCGGCCACCTGACCCACGGGGCCCGGAGCCAGCCCGGTGGAGCCGGAGGCCCAGGAGGTTCCCCAGGTTCCCCATGGCACCCGCTGTCCCTGAGGCTGGAGGAGCTCGCTGTCCTTCTTTCTCATTCAGCTCGATTCTGCTGAGTCTGTTGGGTCACTCGCCCTTTCCTCTGAAAACCTTTATCTGAATAATACAGACCTCATCTTTAAGCCCTCGGAGGCTCTAAATATAAACCAGCTTTTCTTAAATGCCATAGGGGTTGCCTGCCAGAGTTTCCATTTCTAACGCCAGGCTCTGGGTGTGATTCCCCATGACACTAGGGCAGGGCTTGCAGGATGAGGACTGCTGGCTTGACTCCTTGACTGTTTCCAAGTGACTCGGGATACAACTTCAAGGGCCAGCTGTGGGTTTGCAGTGATGTTCATTCAATTGATGCAGAAAGGAAGGAATGAGAGCCTTGAAGGAGGAAGGGAGGAAAAAGCATCCGTGCTCCCACTTCTCTGGAAACATACTGGGATGTTTCTTCTCAACAAATGCCCCAGCTTTAATGGGAGCCAAAAAAATAACTACAGATGCCCTTCAGATACGATAAATTGCTGTGTTGGAAAGTGGACATTAGAAATTGTTCCACTTGATTTGTTTTGGGGGCAGTCCTCTGTTCCCTTTCACCTGTGCAGAGTCCCTGGTATGTGAACACCTGTGACAGATCACTGGGTGTGGTGTAACCATGAGCATCCTTTCAAAAAGTGATGCAAGATGCTTAGCTCTCTGTCCTCAGAGTTAATCATAGTTGAGAGTATAAGCATCAACTCTGTATTTACCTAAAACAAAACCAACTTTTTGCCATAGATACTCCTTAATTCATTGTGAGGTTTTAATTCCACAGCAAAATTTAATGAAACACAGAAAACCCAAACATCTGTCAAACATCAATGTTCTAATCCAGCATTCATCCCATGTTAAGTTTTCATGCTGGTTTTGATACTGATGTCCTATGTGGTGAGCATCTAAGATGATTTCTGCTTGGGACCTTGCTGCCCTCAGTGCTGATTGCAAGGTGAGGATATGACAGGGATTGCTGCTGTAATCCTTTCCTACCAGGCTGGAAAGGCTTAAGGAAAACAGGATCATCAGGTAAAGGACATCATTACAATAGTGATATTTTTGTTCATTTTCCTGGTGCAGGTCATGGGATAGAAGGAGGCCAGATAGCATGATACTGAATCTTCAATTTCTTCAGGATTATTTTTTTCCTACTTTTTAGTGGGATATTGGCTTGTTCTCATACGCAGGCCAAACTCTTTACATCAGTAGTCAGACTAAAGTAGCCAAAAATATTCATGCTTTGGAAAAAGATCCCGGTGACAGGGAGGCAGAATACGTAATGGTATTACAAATACTGTGAAGCTGATGTTCTTAGTCACAATATAGCTTTACCAGACTGGGTAACAAGACAGATTTATTCTGCAGGAGAGAACCACGTCCCATATAACTAACACAGAGCCTCAACATAATTGTACATCAGACAAAAGGCATCATAAAAATAAACCTAATGTCCTCCCCACACATAATTATACTCCTTTGCTGTGTACTATAGTTTGAAGAATACGAGACTAAATACAGATAAGAATTTTTTTTTTTCAAATTCCTCTTTCTCTGCCTTCTCAGTGTACTGTGCAGACAGTTCAGTGTGGCTCCCTGGATCAGTGGCATTTTTTCAGTGCATGATTTGTGTACTACCTGCTACTCTTATCCTTAGTGGATAATAACTACAAAAATACCTGGTGAGTCTCTAGAGGGAAAGCAAACTGTTAGTCATTGATAAAATGACTGTATTTAGTGTACCGTATTTAGCATTGGTGTGGCTTCACTTGAGTATTGTGTGCAGTCCTGGGCCTCACGATTTAAGAATGTTGTGAAGGTCCTTGAATGTGTCCAAAGGCTGGAAGGAATGTCTTATGAGGAGTGGTTGAGGGCTTTGGGCTTATCTCGTCTGGACAAAAGAAGGCTGAGGGGTGACCTCATGCCTCTCCACAGCTTCCTGAGGAGGGGAAGTGGAGAGGGAGGTGCTTAACTCTTCTCCCTGCCATCCAGTGATATAACATGTGGGAATGGTTCAAAGCTGTGCCAGGGGAGATTTAGACTGGATATTTGGAAGCATTTCTCTACCAGGAAGGTAGTCAAACACTGGAACAGGCTTCCTAGAGAGGTGGTGGCTGCCTCAAGCCTGTCAGTGCTTAAGAGGCATTTGGACAGTGCCCTTAATAATTTGTTTTGGCTTGGTCAGCCCTGAATTGGTCAAGCAGTTTAACTTGGTTATTGTTGTAGGTCCCTCTGTTCTGTTGCATTCCATGCCAACAAAATAGATAAAACCATGATAGCTCCAAGAGGGAAACAGAGGTTATTGTGTATGTACTCTACAGAGGGATGGTACTGATGGGAGATGAAAGGAGCACAGGCAGGTGGTGGGCATCTTTGCTGGACATAACTTGGACAGTGGTGTCAGGGTTGTCTTTTGGGAGTGATAGATACACTGGGCACAGAAATCAATACAAGTCTTTCAGTCTGGTTGGTATCTGGTGCTCTTTCTCAGTCACAAATTTAGAACTGTACCCTTTTTAAAGCATATGAAAACTGAAAGATATTAAGATTTATGTCATCGAATGGGTGTTTTGATGGTGGTTCCTAATGAATTCCGTAGATTCTGTTTCCAGTGATAATTTCTGCAGACCTATAGATGAAACTGTTTATCACTGTCACGATAGGAAGGATCTTCTATAATAATCTCTCTTCCTGGAAATAAAGGCTTTGAAGGGAAGAAGGGAAGTGCTGCATTTAATTATTCCTCTTTCTGTTTTTTTTTTTTTTTTTTTTTCTTTTTGCTAATGGGTACAGTTCTAAGAAAAACTTTGTGTGTTACAGAAGTGCTTGAGACTGAGAATTGCTAATCAGGTTGATCTGTGTGTTCAAAACCAGACTGTGTTGTCTGACCACGGTTATAATTTTTTGTCTATGTCATTCTGATACTCAGGATGGCAGCAACTAATACAGTGCTGATACAGTTCAGGAGAAAAGCAGAGTCTGGGCATTTGTTGTTTTTCTTAGCAGTTTTTTTATGTATTTCCCAATACATGAGAAGATCCATAGGAAACTATAGCTACAGTGCAAATCCCAACACTCAAAATCAAACCCTAAAGCCCCACATTTCAAGGAGTGCTTTGTGTGTTACAGGACCAATGTTTATAGGCCAGCTGTGTTCATGACTGGACTTTAATTACACAGCTTGCTGGTGGTACCGAACCACCAGCTGCTCCAACCAATAAGTCCAGCAGGGCTGCAGGGGGAAATGCAGATCCCTGCAGGATGTTGCTGGAGCTCTTCCTTACCCATTCCTGTCTCCTGCACCACCTCAGAGCTGGTCATCTCTGAAGGGACCTTGCTGTGGCATTTTATCTGCCTTTCAAGTGTGGGTATATTTTCTTTTCCCCCTCTGGAGTTCCAGCACTCGGTTCATCTTGTGGAAGTCGTTTTTGAGATGGGAACTTCACTTTTCAGTCGCTTGCTGTATTTTGGGCCCTTGCCACGCGGTTTTCACCTGCCAGTTTGGTGCTAGGGAAACTCATCAACTCAAGATGCTGAGTCCTGTGCCGCACCAAACCCACCGCATGCACCCCAAGGACAAACAGCTCAGACATTTGGCCTCTTCCGGGCCGTTCCGGGCCGGGCCTCCTGCGGCGCCCGGGGGTGCTGCCGATGGCGGGCACCGAGGAAGGGAGAGGGGGGGGAGGGGGGGGGGGGGGGGGGGAACGGCTGGGACCGACCCTCCCCGGCCTCCCCGAGTGAAGGGCCGGGCCCACCCGTTCGGCGCCTGTCCCCAGGGGCGGATCCGCCAGGAACCTTCCCGTGGGGCTGGGCCGGGCCCGGCTCTGCTGCTGCTGACCCCCCCCCCCCCTCTTCCCGCCCCGGTTATGAAACGGCGGGGGAGGGGCCGCCTGCTGCCCGCCGGCCTGGGCCGCGCCGGGAAGAGGGGGACAGTGGAGAGCAGGTGAGAACCGGGAGGTTCTTCCCAACCGGGCTGAGGGGGAATCGGGCTGGGGAACCGGGTGTTGAGGGTCCGGGGATGCGGGGCGGGGGGGAAGGTTGCGTGGTGCCTGGCGCTGTATTTAACAGCAGACACCCGCGGCAGCCATTCGGGGATTGAGGTAAGTTCGGCGCTGGCGCGGGAATGGTCTGGGGACACGGGGCTGGCTGGAGGCCCACGCGGGACCGGGGCCGTGCTGGTTGCGGACCGAGTCGCAGCGTCCCGGCCCGGGTGAGAAAAGCAGCGCTGGTGTGGCTGGCGGGCGCTTCATGGGCCCAGTCCAGGTACCAGGTGGTGGCTGTGAGGAAAAGAGGCCGTGAGGTGTCTTCTCAGAGTATTTGGTGTAAAACCCGTCGGCCACGGCCATCACCGAAATCTCTGACCTCTTCCTGAGCTGAATCTGAAGTGTGAGCCTCTAGACAAACAGCTCGGGTATGATGTGGTTTCATAGATGTACTTTATGCAGATCTGTGGGTTTTAACCTTACAAGTTTGGTGGAAGCACATCTGTCAAAACATATTCTAATGCTTTAGGACACATTCATTTTCATACGTGAACAAAAGAGTTTATTGAAGCTGTTTCCCCTCTCCAGCAGAGCACAACAAAAACCTAGTGTCATGCTGATGAAAGAGCATGCAGGTATAATAACTACTTTCAGACCACTGGGTTATGTTTTATTCCTGTTTTCCTTTCTGCCTTTTGGCTAAAAGTGTATGGCAGTCTTACCTTCCTGCTTTGTTTGCTTCTAGTGGCCAGACAGAATGGCTCCAGTGAACCAGCCAAAGGACAAGAAGCATGAGAGGGCACATGAGCACAGGTTGGAAGAGGCAAAATCAGCTGGGAAGAGGAAACCAGACCCCAAGGAAGTAGAGAATGAGCCACCAGCAAAGAAGTTGTTTTTGAGGAAAACATCCAAACCCCCCAAGAAAATCGGTAACAGTCCCTCGCAACCTTACTGTTTCCCCCAAACAGATTTCTCCTTGATGACAGGCATCAACTGGTTGAAGAGGGAAAATGCCAATAAGCATGTTCAGACATGAGTGTTCAGATGGAGCTATATATTGAATTGATACACAGACATGTGCTGGGCTCGTGTGTCCTCCAGGTATCTTTCTAGTGAGTGCACATGCATGTGTGTTTCATATTTGAGACTCCATGCCCCCTGGCAGAAGCCTCCTTCCTGATGATGCTCATTTGATGGTGGTTAAGATTTGTGGAATTCCTGAATTGCCAGGTGTCAGCTGTGTTGTAGGACAGACCAATCTTGGTAATATATATTGTTTTTTCTCTCATAACATTCCTAAAGCAGTTTAATGGTGGTCAGGTTTTGCTTCAGTAAGTAGTACTTTCTATCTCTGTTCAGATTTATGGCAGAATTTCCACTTATTACTTCTCAAGTTATTTATTTCTCCTATTTTTTTCCCCTTTAATATGTAAATTAAAAAAAAATTGAAGATCTTTGGTATAAGAAGAAGAGGTGATTAATTTAGTTAAAAGATTCTGGTAATAAATGCTTTGCATTCTCAAAAAGTTGTGTAGGCTTCAGTTACGGTAAGTACTATTTTAATAGAGTCATTTATGTTGGAAAAGACCCTTGATACCATCTATCCAACCATTAACCTAACATTGCCTAGTCCACCATTAAACCATATCATTCAGTACCAGAGCTACACCTCTTTTAAATACCTCCAGGGATGGTGACTCAAACCTTTCCCTGGGCAGCCTATTCCAATGCTTGACAACCCTTTCAGTGAAGATTTTTTTTCCTAATAGCTAATCTAAACCTCCCCTGGGGCTTTTCCTCTTGTCCTATCACTTATTTAGGAGCAGAGGCCAACAGACCAGTACTCACCTCCTTTCACGGAGTTGAAGAGGGTGGTAAGACCTCCCCTCAGGCTCCTTTTCTCAGATAAAACCTTGAATTCCATTGTTTGCTTAGGAGATCACTAGGGTCACTGTCTTGTGTGGCAGTATTTCTACACTTTCTGCACAATTTTGGCTCTAAGGATCCAGGAATTACTGAAGAGTTTTTCAGCAGAAATACAGGAGTTCTCCAATTCTCTACATATTCATTGTCTGGTGTATAACTCCAGACTTGGAGCAGTTGGTAGTGTGAACAGTGGATGTGAAGGTAAAAATACCTTGTTTGAAAGGAATTCTGTGTTTAATGGTGGATATTTAAAGCATCCCCCGTAGTTAATTTAGCTACATAATTTCCATTGTAACTTAAGGTGTGATTTTCAGGTTTGTTCAGCATCTGTAAGAATCAAAGGGAACTGGATGTAGCTAATACTTTGGAAAAACAAGGCAAATAATTTTTTTCCCTAAAACCTTTTTGTGGTTGTTGGGGTTTTTTTGTTGTTTTGTTTTGTTTTGTTTTTGTTTGTTTTTTAAGATAAAGACTGCATTTGAGGTCTTCCATTTTATTTTCTAGTTTGGATTTTGGAAAAAAATTATCTTCAGCCATATAGGACAGGTACAGTTTCTTTCAGTTGAAACACCTTTTTAAAGGGTTTCTTCCAGGAGATTCTAAAAAGGCCATGAGTTTGTTATTTATGGTTCATAATAAAAAGGAATTTGGAAAAAATACCTCCATTTCCATGACCTCTGAAGAAGAAACTGGATGCAAGTTCTTCTGTGTAGGAATTAGAATATAAACACTGTTGTACCTATTTCAACAGGTGTGGCATGTGTTGGCACTATGTTGGCATGCAAACAAGTTGAGTTTCACACCTGTGCATTTCTAGGATCCAGCCTTGCACTAAAGAAGTATTTCATTTATGTTCTGATCATATAGAATGATCCCTATTTTTTTTGGTCTTCATTTTTTTTAGATTATAATTATCCTTAAATGAAAATAACATTTTTGTTTCTTAAGAAATGCTGCTTTCCCATTTGATGTCTGGATTTCCTGGGGCGTTACAGACCCATGGGATGATTGCCACGGGGATGATTAGATCACAGACACAGGACTGAACAAATACGTTTTTTTATGTAAAGGTCCCTGAAGATAAAAACTTGGAGCATGAACAAAATGTGCAGCATGCTGTACTCTCAGCAAAAATCACTCTGAACAGAAAGGTTTTCAGGCCATGAGGCGTCAGCGAGTCTATTATCAAAAACAAAACTGGCAGTGCTGTAGGGAGGCTGCACGGGCTACAGCACAAGCAGATAGAAATTTCTGATTCACAAGCAGGCATTTCAGGAACTCTGTGGGAACTCTTATTGCTACATTTGGGGAATTTTCAGGTGTTGTGTTTCTCCTGGTCACACATCTGACCTTCCCTTTGCTGTGGGTTCACCACCTTCCGTGGCATATTTACAAGTTGTTGGGGCTTTGGGTAGCTTTGTTGAATTTTAGGTGTGAACCACTCCAACCACTCAAGAGATGCACCACCTGTGCCATTGCTTTAGTTCTCTCCTGTTGTCTTTTTGCCTAAGGTTTGTCCAGGAGAGGGAAGATTTAACAAGAGGAAGCAGTGCACTCCATAACTGCAGAAGCTGCTGTACTGGAGATATATACAGATAATATAGAGACTTTATCTGGTGGCTGAAGCTTTTCATGGATGTTTTCCCTCATTTAGTGAATGAGCATAATAAGTGTTGACTCAGTCAATTTGACTTTTTTTTTTTGTCCTCTGGCAGGTTGGAGTGGAGGTGGCTCTGTGGTGAGAAACAACCATCAGCTGGAGCGGCAGTGCAGCATTGTTCATTATGTCTACCAGAACATGCTGGGAAGCTCCATTCGGTCACACCTCAGGCAGGTGAGGAGTTTCTTCTTCATTACCTCTTGGACATCTCATCTCCCTACAGAAAAACATCTTCAGCACAAGCAGGGAAGTTTTAAAAGGGCTTAACGTTCCTCACATACAGTTTGTGGCTCCAGGTCTGGCACGCCCTTGTGTTTCTTAATCCTGTATAAAATGCTAGAGCTGAGGTGGCTTTCCCTTTCGGTTGACCTGGCCCTGCCACTCTACATTTTGTCCTCTGTTAATTCTGTGTTTCCTTGAATTTTATTTAACCTCGTCTGCTCTACCAGTTGAGTTACTGCACGGTGCTACTTTGGCATTCTGATCTGACTGTTTTGTCATACTGTTTCTCTATCCAGTCTACTTGGTAACCATATCAGGTTTAGTGCTGATTTTTTCTCGTCACAGCCATAGTCCATCATGCCCCTAATGTTTTACTTTTTTTCAGAGCCATACTCCTCCTTTTACTTGAAAATTAACTACTTCTGTAACATCCATGAGTGGGAAGCACCTGGGCTAGCTTTGTCTTCCAGATGATTTGTGTATTTAAAGTATCCAAATGATAATGACCAAGCTCATTGTTATACATACAGCAATACAATCATGTACCATGGTTTCTCATTTCCTATTTCAAGTGTTCTGTTCACTCTTACACTATAACTATATATACAGGATAGCTCCAGAGTTGAGCTGGAAGCAGTTTGGATGGGTGGTATCTCTGGGTGATGTCTAACATTTTGGAATGCTCAGTAGAGCTCAGTTATAAGTGGTGTGGAGGCATGCTGTTCTCCCTTCTTAATTATCCTGCTTTTGTAGCTCAGCCCGTGAGGCTTAGCTCCCTTTACATCATCTTTTGTTGCTTTCTGAGTGCTGTGGCTGATAGGGATTTGTCTTGTGCTGTTTCCCTTGAGGGTAGCATGTTCTACAGAGACAATCAGAATTTGTATGGCTGTTCTAACACTGCTGGCAATTAGAAACTGTCAGCACCCCTCATCCAGAGAATCCCAGAGATCCTGCAAAAGTCATAACTCTCTTTTTAACAGTGCCTGCAGCTGCCCTTTCTGCGTTCCCTTGCCTCGTATCGCCTCTTCCGGACAGCAAGTCCCTTTGACAGGAGAGTGACATGCCTGGAATGGCATCCATCACACCCCAGTACTGTAGCTGTTGGTTCCAAAGGTGGAGACATCATCCTTTGGGACTACGAAGTGCTTACTAAAACCTGCTTCATAAAAGGGGTAAGACTTGGGGTGCATGGAGCTGGTGGGAGGGAAAACTGGAATTTTACCAAATACTGCAGGTCAAAACTGAGGTCTGTTGTGGGAAGCAGATGAGGATGTTGGGTTGCAGAGTAGCCAGCAGTGGGGCAGGACTGAGTTGCAAAGGCACATATTAAGTCCCAGACTGTTCTAGCACTGGGGAGAATTGAAACATGTTGATTAAATTCATAATGAAGCAGGACGTGGTGTGTGCTCAGTGGAAAAATAATACAGCAACTGGTAAAACACTTCTCTTTAAGAGAAGGTAGAACCAAGTAGGCAGAGAGGGTCTGTCTGAGGTCTTGATCTTTCTCTGCTCACCTTTTACTCTGTGTCAGTTGAGGAAACACCTTTGGGGAGAGAGAGAGTCCCATTATCTAAAGTGAGAAACTTGGAATGAATGGTTTATGCAGCTGGCATGCCCTCTGCTTGCTGCATTCAGGCAGTGTCATTCTGACAAGAATTCAAAGTCTGAACTTTTATCCCCTTTCTAAATTAACATAGGTATACACCGGGAGGAGGTCTATCCTCCAGGGATTCCAGAGTCAACTTTATTTTTGTAAAAAGCTGGTGCCAGCCAGCTAGGGAATACATTGCCTGGAGACTGAAGGATTAGCAGTTTTGTCCTCCAGGAGGGCAGCTGTCTAGACAGCTCTTATATGGGAAGACAGGGTTGTTTTTGCCTCCTTGAAGGGCTGTGGCGTGTTACACTGTTGCTGTTAAGGACATAGTGAATGCAGACTTTAGGGAACACACCTTTTGCCTTCCCCATCGCTCAGTGGCTTTTTCTTTTGTTCATCACCTTCCTTGTAGATGGGAGCTGGAGGGGCCATCACAGGAATGAAGTTTAACCCTTTTAACCCTAGTCAGCTGTACACTTCGTCAGTTGCCGGCACTACCACCCTGCAGGATTTTAATGGCAATACTGTCCGGGTCTTCACCAGCACCGAGGACTGGGAGTAAGAAATTCAGCAATGTTTTGGGCCTCTGTGTCCTGCTGGCAGGAGTGCTAGAGAGAAAGGGAGAGGGGGAGAGAGAGAGATGGGTTTGCCTCTTAACATGTGGGAGCTGGGCTTCCTCTTCTCCACATACCTGTTTTTTATCCTCTGAATTTCAGGGATTCTCTCTCCTCCAGGGAGGCTCACTCTCCCTTGTTATTTTTTTCCCTGAAATGGGTGGTGGGTAGGAGAGAGCTTTTTTTCATGAAGGGGAGGGACTCTGATGCTGTTTGCTTCCTATTACACATAGGAGAATGTGGGGGTACTGGTGGATTTCCTCAATTATCTGTTCTGAAACTTCCCATAGCTCTGTGCCCTGGGGACCTTCTAAACTCTTCACCTGTTAGCAGTGCTGCTTCTTGTCAGATGGTTTTTACAGGAAAACTTATAGTCCCCTAAGTGCTTCTCCAAAGTTCCACTGACTTCACGTCAGGATCACCCCAGTTTATCCCACCCAACTTGCAGTGCTTATCCAGAATGCCAGAATTAGGAGTCTGGGTTCCTTCAGTAATGATTTGGAAGAGGAGATGAATTACTAGAAGCAACTCTCTCTGCCTGTGGTTAGAGTCACCCTCTCACACTATTGCTTTTATGTGGACTCATGAGGAAGCCTGAGCTCTTCAATTACTTTGAATTACTTCAGTTCTTAAAGGTAGGTGAGGGAATTTGGGTTAGTTTCCTCTTCTTCCCACCTGATCTTTCTGACTAGCAGCAGTCATGGTTGGTTTCCAAACTGGCTGTTCCATCTGAAGCCTTGTGATAAGGCAGGAGCTGAACCCAAGGAGTGCTGAGATGACTGTCCAGGTGAGCAAGGAGGGACAGAGTGGGTCCTGGGACATGAGGATCTTTTATCTGAGCAGGATGCCTGTCACAGTTTGATGATGCCCTCTTCCTTCTGCTGCTCTGAGGACCTGCAAGCTCTGTGGACTTCTGTAATCCTCACTGGCTTGTTGAAATCTGATATTTGTAGTGACAGTTTATGAAGTAGCTGCTCTGTCAACAGCAGATGGAGTGCACTTGAGTGTCAGAGAGTTTGGGGACTCCCAGCCAGCATCCTTCTTTTCTGTCTTTGTGGAGATATTTCTCAGACAGACAGGGGAAGAATAACAGAACAGAACAACACACAACAATATAACAGAGTGCAGAACATCAGATTCCTGTGCCAGGGGGTTAGCAGTAGGATTTCTCCTTGCACCACTCTTGTCCTGCCAGCTGGTACCTTGAGAAAGACCAGATACAGCACTGGAAGCAACCTGTGGTGAACTGGTGAAGAAAGTCTCTGTGAGAAGAGCTGGGTGCAGGGCTGCCATGAGATTTGATGTGCTTTCTGCATGGGATGGGGCAGAGTTTGCTTAAGATCTCAGCCTGGACTGAGCCAGGTAGTTCACTGCAGATTAGTCTTACGCCCATACCAGAAGCAAGAATGCTGCTAAAGAGTTTTGCAGCACAGATTGGTGGGGTTGAACTTTGTAGGCTCAGAATGTATGTGCTTAGTTTGGAAACATGAGCAAAAAAGAGTTCTTCATGTGTCTGTGCTCTGCCAGAGAGCAGTGTGTTGCACCCAGGGAAACAGCAGTGCTGTCTAGGTGATGACTGTTGCGTGAAGTTTTTGTCTTCCACTTTTAACCTTGATGCCTCTTGGCTTTGTGTGTATTCCAGAAAGGGCCAGGAGATTCTCTTGGAGACATGAAGTTCAGTCCTTATGAGGCAGTGAAGCTTTATGTGGCATCAGGGGATGGCACCCTAAGCCTGCAGGACCTGGAGGGCAGAGCAGTGCAGATCATCTCCCGTGCCCCAGACTGCAGCCATGAGCACCACAATGTCTGGTGAGAAGGGAGCACCTCAGGGTTGATCTGCTGTACCTTGGGGTGTTACTGCACTGCTTTTTGTACTTACAGCTTCATCTCTGCCAGGGCTAGGAGGCTCTTGTTATGAATTTGTCCTATGAGGGGCTCCTGGTTCCAACCCTAGCACTGCAGGGTGGGTCACAAGCCAGGCAGCCACGGGGCATTTAGGCTTTTACAGCAGCCCAGTGTGCTGCCTGCATCTTCTGGTGTTGCTTTTTGGTGAGGCCATCTCCTGTCTTGCAGATATTGACAGCTTTTCATGAAGTGTGACATGAGAGGAGCAAGATAGCTTCCTCCTTTTCATTGTCAACAGTATTCTCTTTTATCTGTAACAGGGCAGGTAGCATAGGAAAGCCACAAAGCTTTCCTGTACAGAGTTTCACTGTGTGAATTTCCATGACCTTGAGTTTGAAAACAATTTATCTTTGGAAGTGAAGCCTTCCCAACAAATTCTCAAAGGACCTCAGCTTCGTTCTTGCTGCCCCTGCCAGCAGAGCTGGGGTGAAGACCTGTGTCTTTGCCAGATAAGTCTCTGTTCAGTTTTGCTTCCTGGAGCATGAAGTTGAGACAGTTTGATTTGCAACTTTACAGTCCAAAATTTTGTCTTTTCATTACTGCTGATTCAGCGTTTTGTGGAAAATATCATTTTAAAGCTGTTCCTATACATTTGTCTGTGTCTCAAGGCTCTTCTGATCTTTCCCAAGGTGTGTCCATGTGCAGGCACCAAGTAGCATTTCAGCCTCTGCTGTGTTCTGCTGTCCCAATGTGTCACACTCCATCCAATGTCACACTTCACAAATGACCAGGAAGTTTATTCCATATTCAATCACCAACAGAAAGCATTGCTGAGAAGTTGTCCCCCTTTCTGATGCTCAGGCCCACACCATCAGGCAGGAGGTTGCAGTTGCAGTGTGTTGGAGTCTCCCTTGTCAGGGAGGAGGTGTGAACCAGAGCTCCACTGCCTTCACTTGTCTTGTGGGAGGCTGCACTGATTTTCTGTCTCTCTCCCCAGTTGCTGGTACTGCAGTGTTGATGTTTCTGCAAGCTGCCGTGCAGTCGTGACAGGTGACAATCTGGGCAACGTGGTCCTGCTCAGCACTTCTGGTGAAGAGGTTTGTATGGCTCTGTAGTAATCCTCATGGCTCACCTCCTTTCCTCCAGTACAGGGCCCCTGACAAGTGAAGCAAGAACCTTGCAGCTCAGGAGATGAGCCCACCTGTTGTCTAGGGGATGAGAAATCCTCCCCTTCTGCCATTTATTAAACATTTTCACATTGTTGAGTTCCCAAACTGGGACTGTCTTGTGTGCTACCCCTTCCTTAAGAGTGTTTGCTGCTGGCCAGACTAATTATAGGGTAATCTAAAGATGTGAGCACCCTTTGCCAGCTCTTCACACTTCCAGAAATGGAGTGCAATGATGGGAGTCACTTGGGAGTTACCACCTTTAGGTGTACCCTTCCACCACCGTGGTACACAACAGCAATTCAGCCACTCTTGGGGTGACAATTGCAGTGCTGCCACCAGACACGAGAGGGCAGGCAGGGCCGGGCTGTGCCCTCCAGCCTGAAGTGGCACAGAACATCCTGGAGATAAATCCTAGAGAACAGTTGGAGTGGGATGTGGTTTCAAGGGCTTGCAGTGTCCTCACACTGCAATGACCACTTCTCCTGCCTGTAAGGGCAACACCTTTAAGAGTTTGTCACCCAGTGAGCTGTGGCCAGAGGCAGCTGTGTAAATTAGTAGGAAATCAGTAGTACTCCAAATAATAGATGGCTGTTCTGAAATTATTACTCCTGAAAGAATTACAGTATTTTCTGGGCTTGGGAGATGCCTGCTGTTTTAGGGTGGATGAGCCATTTTCAACCTTCTGATTAGAAAGAATCTTGCAGTTTCAGATGTAGATTTATTCATGTCAAGTTTATATCCAATTGTTTTTGATACTTGAAATGTTTCTCCAATCCCTCGTGGCTTTTTGCTGATGCATTTCTAGAAGCCAATTATATCTCCTTTATTTTTTTTAATAAGATAAACAAAACAAGCTCTTTTGGTCTCCTGTAAAGAAGACCCTTCCTTATTATCTTGGCAGCTCATTTTCTGCATTTGTTCCAGTTTGTTTTAATCTTGCTGCATGGGGAAGATTGGCACTGGATAAAGTATTCCAGATGTGATCTTGCTTTGTTCCATGGCAGGGAATGGAATCCCTTCATGAATCAGGGATTGCATTTTCCTTTCTCATAGCTGTAATAAATGGGTAGCTCAGAGTTCTCCTGGAATTAAACTGTTAGTTTCCAAGGTTTCCAATTCTTCTCCTTTCCCACTTCCAGTGGATAAACTCCAAGTGTATTTTAGGAGTTTTCTTACTCTGCAAATGTGTGACCTCTTTACTCTGTACTAGTAGCTTATTATTCCATTTCTTTACTCCAGATCTTGATTTTTTAAAATTTTTTTTCTGTGTGATTTTCTTTTTTCCTCTGCTGCAGATCTGGAAGCTGAAGTTGCACAAGAAGAAAGTAACTCATGTGGAATTTAACTCCCGATGTGAGTGGTTGTTTGCCACAGCATCTGTGGATCAGACAGTCAAAATCTGGGACCTCAGAAACATCAAAAACAAAACAAATTTTCTTCATGTGCTTCCTCATGACAAACCTGTCAATGCAGGTGAGTTAAGGATTTAATTGCATGGGTGTCCAGAGACTCCACTCAGTTCAGCTCTCAGTGTTGTGGCAGTATGTTGTTGCTTTTGCTCTGGTTAAAGCTGCAGAGTAGCTGGTGTTAAAGCAAGGGAGGCAGTGGGAATGTGTGGTCAGGGCAGCTGTAGCTCAGTCTGAGGCTTCCTGTACAAACTGTGGCTCTGTGCCTTGAGATGTGCAAGTGGGAGCATCCTCAGTGGTTGAAATTAGAAAACTGTATTTATTGGTGCAGTTCCTTTGACAAAAGCAGAGCCAAGGGGCACGTGAACTTAGCAAGAGTCTTTCTTTGCAATGTCTCTTTCTGTGATTCTAAGATGGGAAGAATTATTCTTGCTATGTAACTCTTAAGTGATCTGTCTTCCAGATTGGTGTTTGTAAGAGCTCTGAGTCTTGAGGTCAGATCCTGGTTGTTGGGACACGTGGCCAATTCACATCCCAATTAAAGAAATAGTAATGGGTTTCCAATCAGAGAGATCTGAATGTCATGTTTCTTGTCAGTCACAGGATTGTGCTCTTTTGTTCACCTCATTGTCTCCTTCTCCCAGCTTACTTCAGCCCCACAGATGGCTCCAAGCTCCTGACCACAGACCAGCGCAGTGAAATCAGGGTTTACTCATCCTCAGACTGGACCAAGCCCCAGCATCTCATCCCACACCCACACAGGCAGTTTCAGCACCTCACACCTATCAAGGTGAGTGAGACCAGTGCAGTCTGAGAGGAGGATCAGGCTGGGTGCTGACAGCCAGCTGTCAATCAGTAACAGTGTGATTTTCTGGTCAGGTTTTACTGTGTGGATGTTCACACTGCTGCAGCTCCCAGCAGAGTGCTGGTCTGAGGGTGCTCATGTTCTGTGCCCAGCAGAGCGCTGTTCTGAGGATGCTCATGTTCTCTGGGTGGGATGTCTGAGCTGTTGCTCACATTGCTGGCTGTCTGGTGTGTGTCAGTACCAGCTCTGTCCCTTTCTCTTACCTCCCTGTCACTCTGCTCTGTGACCAGGCCACGTGGCACCCTCGTTACGACCTCCTCGTCGCAGGTCGCTACCCAGACCCCAAGTTCCCGGGGTACACAGTGAATGAGCTGAGAACTGTTGATGTCTTTGATGGAAACACTGGGGAGATGGTTTGTCAGCTCTATGATCCAAATGCTTCTGGAATCATCTCGGTGAGTTGAGCCCTGCAGCTCAAAGTACAAATAACATGTTGGATGTCAGAAAAGAGATGGGGGTCAGGGACTAGAACCAGGACCATCCTCTTCACTTTTGATATATTTAGGCTCTTGGGGGGTATGTGGCTGCTGGATAAAGCTGCTGAGTCAAGCAGGGCTTGTCCATGGGCATCTCTGGGTTTTCTCTGAAGCTGGTTAGGGAAAGTTGGGCTGTCCAGATGGTTTGTTGCTGTTATATAAGGCTTGTGACTGTGTTACATAAACAGTGATGCTGTTACAGGCTCTGATTGTGTTTGCATTTTCAGCTCAATAAATTTAACCCTATGGGAGACACGCTGGCTTCTGGAATGGGTAAGTAAAGAGAATCTGGGGGCACAAAGGACAGGTGGGTTCCAGTCCCAGAAAAGGGCAGACTTGTTTCTCCAGAGGAAAGAGCAAGTTTTCAGTGAGGGTTTCCCAAATCCCACTTCCTAGTAGTCCTCTAGAATGTCCTACAGCTGGAGAAGGGATCAAGACCTTTATTCCAGTCTCCCATCTTTGCAGTTAGAAACTAGTTACTATGTGAAACATGGAATGGAGTCCGGAGGGAGAAATCTCCTCGCAGCAGGGAGCTGCTGCCATCTGCTGCCGGTGGAACAAAAGCAGAAAACGATTCGGGGGTGAGGGGTGTGGGGGAGGGGGGGAGAGGAAGCATTTTCCTGCTTGGCTGTGCCCTCTCCCCTCCTTTAATTTGTCTCATTTCTTAGGCTGCAGAGCCAAGATGACTCAGTTTTTCACAGGCTGTTTGGGATTAAAGGAGCTGGCTATAGATTTAGATCTCAGACCCGTGACAGATTGGCAATTACTTGAATAAGTTTCTTAATTAGTTCAAATTTCCATGGCTGTGTGGAGATAATGCCTACAATAAATACCTTTGCATGCTCTGTACCTTGGGAATCTCTTAGAACATAAAAAGCATATTGAATTTCTGGTATGCTGGGGACATAGCCTAATGTATTGTATTTGGTGTAGAGTTTCTGATGCACACTTGTTTTAATTGTTTCTCTCAGGCTTTAATATTCTGATCTGGAGCCGGGAGGAGATGGTTGCCAAGAAGCAAGAGCATCTTTTGAAAGCCATGGCTGTACAGGGGGTTGGAAGGTGGAGTTTGTCCAGACGTGGAGGACAGAAGCAGACAAACCCTGGGACAAACAAACTCAAAGCTAAGTTACTGTCTTGGGAGCTGGAGGAGATGAGAACAAAAAGCAGTGATTCTAAATTGCAGGGAAGGAAGCAAAAAGGGAAGGATCTAGAGAAGTGATGTAGTATTTGGATCCTTTCTGGATCTAAATTTGTACCCTGGTACAAATTCAGTGTTGGCAATGGGCACTATAAGCCATGCAGGGCATTAGACTTGTGTTTAGTCCTTTCTCCCTGGATCTGATCTTGTTTGCCCGATCCCCTTTGCTTCCCTTTCTAGAAAGTTGTGTCGGTACCCGGTTCCTCCTCCAGGTGGAGTTACCGCACATTTTCTGAGGCAGTAGAAAAAACTTCCAAGATGTTCTCACACCCTGCATCCAGCCTGCCACATCTGCTTGTCAGAGGTTACCATCTTCTGGAGTCTTCTGTGGAGCTGCTCATGACAGGGTCCCCAGCCTGTTCTAGTCAAATTGAGTTAAGAAACCCTTTGTTAACGTGGTTAATGTCCTGAAAAGGTAGAATGTTTACAAGGGAGAGGTGGTGGGTAGCTTGGGTAGCTCTCCAATATGCAAGCTTCTTGGAAAATGTGCATCTGTCAAGACCTCAGGCTTATCTGTTCTGTTGCTTGCAGCCATTTAACTAAACCATGAGGAACGTGGTGATGCCTGAGCCCTTGACCTGTCTTGGGGGATGCAAGGGCAGTGTGGAGCTGGGAACCTACTGATTCTGTAGTTTCTCTTTTCAGAGCTCTGGGCTTTTCCTTGCCTCTGATTTAGGCAATTATTTTTCACCCATGCCTATTTGCTTTAAATGTTGGATAAAAGTGTTGTAAAACAGAAATGAGCAACTCTTTCCAAACACATCTGCTCAGAGCCAAGTCTTAAGACTGCTGATATACTGAAAAGTTTTTGCTTTTTCTAGTTTGTTTATGAGGCTGCCTGGGGCCTTGCTGCTGTCCCAGGGGTTGGTGGATGGGACCAGGCTCCAGGCCTGCTCAGATTCTCTATGTTCACTTTTATAGTTCTGCAGTATTGATATTAATAAAGTTTTGTACTAAACTGAGGGTCTTTGATACAGAGAGTTGCTGCTTTGAGCATTCTGCTGAACTGCTTTTGTTTGGGGGAAGAAGTTATTGACCTTCCTGCAGGAGGGCCAAGAGACCTAGAAGGGTGGTGGGAATACCAGTCTAGTCCTGTGTCTACAGTGGACCCTTCCTGGGTGGATGGGTTGCATTTTAAACTGGATCTACCATGGCTGCTGCAGTTACAAACAGTTTATCTCAGTTCTCACCCTGCTGTAAGTGTGGTTGTATATCAGGGATTTAGGGGAGTGCTGCAATTAAGTCCTTGCCTGTTTTCCAACACTGAGCACACTGGTGGTAGCTCTGTGAACTTGTTTAAGAAGAGGAGTAGAGTTCAGTGTGAAATTGATTTTAATAATGAAAAGGAAATGTATTGGAACAATTACAGAAAGTCATTCACAGTCTAAATGGCTAAATCATCATAGAAAGCTTTCCTCTGTGTTTGTGTGTACAAAAGTTGCTGCCTTTAAAAATAACAGGTCTGGTCCTCCTAGATGCACTTCTTATTACCTCTTTCTTGTTCCAGTTCTCACAGGCAGTAGCTCTGTCTTTAGGGCTGTCTTGATGTGCAGGAGGCCTAGATTGTATCTTCAGAGGACAAAAAGGTAAGGAAGATGCTGAGAACAGCAAGCTGCTTCTGCTGATTTAGAGTTCCCATGGGGAAAAGTCCCCACAGTGCTCCACAGGGGAAGAAAAGAAACTCTGTGGAACATAAGAGTTGGCTTCTGTCGCCAAGAGGGGAAGGGAACTGCACCAGAAAGGGAAATAAAAGCAGGAAGTGAATGTGCAGCATCACCATGTGAAGAGCCTGTGCTTCTGGTGCCTGTTGCAGCCTCTCATTTTCTGCCAGAAGCTAAAAGGCAGGTGGTGAGCATGAAGCTTCCTGCAGCAGCTGCAGTGCACACAAGAGAGACCAGCCTGGAGAATCACATTTTGGACAAAGTGCCAAATGAAAGGATCCACCATCACCTGCAAACTCCAATCATTAATGGCCTTTTTGTTTTGTTTGGTGGTTGTCCATCCAATAGGGAGGATAATAAGTAGGAAACTTGGCATTTAATCTGTTCTTAGGTAAATGGCTCTGCTGCATCTCAATTAGAGCATAAAAACATTCTGCTAGTAAAGCAAATTCCTTGGGCTTGTAGCTGAAATCTGGACTGCCTGCAGTACTGGATATTCCCTGCAATGGGTGCTTGAAGTTCAGAGGTGGGGTGGACAAAGGCTGAATCTTTTATACAGGGCCCAAGCTTCTTATCTGTGGGAAATCTCCTTTCTAGAGCCAACACTACACAAGTGGGTTTGCTATGGTCACAGGAATTCATCTCTCTGATGGAACTCTCAGAGCTTCTTTGGATCATACATAACCTACTCAGGGCTGAATCTGAGAAACTACTGCCACGTTTTCAATCTTGCCCTGATTCCAGCCCAGTTCTCTTGAACCATAGGAGGGTAAAAAAGACCAGTTGCCAGGAGCAACCTTAAGAAACACTTTTCACTGTCTTCCATCATCTGCAGCAGTTCCCTCTGCGTGGAGTCTTGTTGCATTGTTGCTGCACTGGGCTCTCTGCCCCAAACCCAGCCTTCCCACCATCAGCCTAATGGCCTGAGAGAAAAACCCTCAGAGCAGGTTGACCCTGAAGAAAAGTGCAGCTGCTGACTGTATTTGATGTGGCAGCTGCTGGAGGCCCAAGCCCTCTGTCTCAGTGATGGTGAGTGGTAACATTTACAGTTGCAGAAAGGAGGAAAAGTTGACCAGCTCCAACTGGCCACGGAGAGAATCCCAGACTGGGTAAGGTGTGTGAGGACTGAGGGCACCCCAGTATACTGGCTTCAGAGTTACAGTGTCATTTCCATTAAGAGTAGCTCAGTCCTTTCTCTCTGGGCTGTCACCTTTAGAACGCATCCATAAATCAAATCCAGCTTCATTCTGGGAAGCAACAGTCATAGCAGGAGAATGCACAGCAGCTGAAGATGCCCAATTATCCTCGGGGGCAACACTGCTCCCTTCCTACTGCCTGGGAAGGAGTTGCAGCAACTGTCAGGCTTGCTCTTCACCCTCAATGGAAACGTGCCTGTAGCCAGGGGGCTGAGACTGTATGCGAAAGAGTACAGTCAAGAGGAGGATTATAAGGAGGAGGAGAATAGATCCACAGACAGCCAGACCCACAAACAGCTCTGCAAGGAAGAAAAGAAGTGCTGAACATGGTATCATTTATGGTATTTTCCCTTCTGCCATGCTCTGGTCCAGCCTGGGCTCACCTGTGTCATGCATGGTGCTTGCTACCTGGCATTCCTGCTCCCAGTCCTGGGGGACAACGGGATCTGTGAGTTCCAAGAATCTTTGCAGTGGGCATTTATGCTGACAGCCAGGGATTGTCAGTGGGAAGGGTTCTTTCCCACTCTCGTTCCGGAAGAACATCTCCACAGAGAAGTTACTGAAAACAAAAAACACAGCTAGATGGGTTTTTTTTTTTTTGTCTCCCTCCAGCTCAAGTTCTCCTTTCGTATTAACTCTGTGTGCCCACACTTTCCTTTATTCTCCTGATAGTTTTACTCCTAAGTGCTTGTCCCTAGGAGCAAGATTGCAGTGCCCCAGGGTGGAGCCTAACCTAGGAGGTGAAATCACAGCAGTCACCTTTACTGCAGCCCTCACCTGTCATCCTCTTGGTACAGCTCAAACAAATGGCACGAGGCATAGGGTGCTTGAATCTTGTTGTAGACACCAAGAGCCATCTGCAGTGCCACAAGTGTGGTATCATGCTGAGAAAGAGGAGGAAAAAACCGTTTCAGTCACCCCTGTGGTGACACAACACAGCTCAGATTATACCAGTAATGGGCAGCAGGATGCTGAGGGGATGTCACCTTTGTAAGTTCCATCTGGAAGAAAGCAGAGGAACTGTACTGCTGGAATGGTGATTGTGGTGCTGGCAGAGCAGGGGAGGAAGTGAAATGCAGCCATCTATATCCTGCATTGTTCTTTAAGAATTAATCTCCAGGGAGCAATTTGGGAGAGATGTTTGACTTTCTAGTCAGTAGGGCTGCTGGAAAGGGGACTTGATTTACACTGCTGAAACCCCACATCTGAGTAGCATCAGCTCATCTACCCAATAACTACAGCAGTGGTTCCCCCAAGCTCTGCCAGGCTCATCAACAAGCCTGAGCTGAAGGAAACAAAGCACAGGTTGGGAATTTTCCTCAGGGGCCCCAGAGGAATAATGCCAGGTCCTGCACTTCCCACCCAGCCAGACACAGAAAATACATGTCCTGATCACTTTATGAGCTGTAGGGAGGCCAGGAAGGGTTAAAACTATCACCAAGCCCAAATGCCCTGTGTGGAGGAGGTAGATAAAAGGTCTCCCAGCTCAGACTTACCGCTGAATAGGCAAGGAGTTTCAGGTTCTGGTGGGCAGAAACATTAGCTGCTTTGGTTAGGTTTTTTCTTATGTGACCTAGCAGGACCCCTGAGGAAAGGAACAGCTGGTAAGAGGCAAAAAACAGACAGAGCAGCACGAAGCTTCCTTCCTGGGGTACTCACCACCTTGCAGACGAGCCTTTTCTACATGATTGTGGATCCCAAACAGAAACTCAAACCCAAAGTCTTTAAGTATCTTCAACTGAGACATGACATCTGGTGTCACCCACACAGGCAAATCCATTTCGTGTGCTTGCTAGAAAGAGAAACAAAAGTTATGTATCTGCAGGTAGCTTGTATTACAAATTAGAGAATGGAAATCAGGGAGCCTGGAGTCCAGCTGCTGATTTCCTCTGTTATTTTAAATATGCCCCATTTCTGGTTATGCTTCTGTCCTGACACTGCTGTGCTGCATACAAAGAATATACATGGGATTTAATGTTATAGAAACTAATAATGGTAAGCATAAAGATTAAAATCTAGAAGCTACATTTCTGCACAAGGACAACTGGAGTGCAGTGTTAGGTCTTAACATGGATACAAGAATCTTGGGGTTCCTCCAAGCAGATGGCATGCAGACAAAAAAAAACCCAAAACAAACCCAAACCCAAACAAACAAAACAAAACAAAGATTTAACAACCCCAAAAAAAGAGTAAGTGAGAGAGCACACACAAACTCCATGTTTCTGGTGTACCTGCAGCACAATTTCATTGCAGGTGCTGAGGGCCACTGAAGGATGCTGGAGAAAGCTGTCAATTGCTCTGCAGATATAATACTGAGATGCACCACTGACAAAGCCCAGTAGTCAAATCCAGAATAAACAGAACTGGGAACCAAGAGAACAATTGCTTTGCAGCCAACCCATAACAAGAAAGGATTAGTTATACTGGCAGAAAAACCACAGTTGTGGTTCCTGGCACTACTCAGAGCAATTTTCTATGCCACATCCCACTAAACTGCCAGAAGATGAGGCTGAATTTCCTTAAGGGTCTGTTCTGTCCAAGCAGTTATAAGAAATTCCCATCAGCAACTTAGATATTTAGTTAGCTTTTCATTAATTTACAAATAAAAGAAGCTGCAGAGTTCAGCTATTTCTTGGACTTTATTTTCTCCATCCAGATGGCAGAATGAATCTAGTGGCTCTGGCAAGAAAAACAACCCTTCTCTTCAGAGCACTGTTTATAAAAATAAGAAAAAAGGGAGGAAGCCCAAAGCAGCTGGAAGAACCAATTAGCTTAGGGGAATAGTTTTGAGAATAAAACTCCCCTTCTTCAAAACTTTCTGGTTTCCTTTTGGGACAGTGGGCTATTCGTCCATTCTTAGGGACTACAGTGGTTGTCTGCTGGCCTGAGCCCCATTTGCAAGCTCATTAAGTGAGTCTTGAAGATTTGAAATTCTTCATATGACCAAAGGATTTTTTGTTACCAACAGAAATTGCTTCACTGTGGTTGTTTCAAGACTGAAGATAAGGTCTGCAATACAAAGGGCATAGTGCAAAGCAGCTCTGGACTGGAATATCCTCAGCTTACAGCAGCTCAAGCTGATACTTTACAAAGCAAATTGCAATTCCATGCAGATTTGTCTTTTAGGTCCCCAAAGCAGTATGTACCCCTGCATACCACTGCCAGCAAGCTAAGTAGCTGTGCACCTCTGTAAAACCAGCATGACATGGTGTCAAAATGCTTGGGCTAATGGCTTCTTCCACAACTGCCTAGTTTGACATGGGAGATCTCTATAATTGACCTCAGCATGCTGTTTATTTATCACAGAATTGAAGAATGCTTTGGGTTGGAAGGGATCTTAAATTTCATCCAGTTCCAACAACACTGTCATGGGCAGGGACACCTCCCACCAGCCCAGGATTCTCAAAGCCCCATCCAACCTGACCTGAGACACTGCCAGGGAGGGGGCAGCTACAGCTTCCCTGGGCAACCTCTTCCAGTGCCTCTTCACCCTCAGAGTGAAGAATTTCTTCCTCATGTCTAAGCTAAATCTCCCTTCTTCCAGTTTGAAACCATTGCCCCTTGTCCTTTCATTCCATGCCCTACAAAAAGTCCCTCCCCAGCTTTTCTGTAGGGCCCCTTCAGATACTGAAGGCTGCTGAACAACCCCAACTCTCTCAGCCTGTCTTCACAGTAGAGGTGCTCCAGCTCTCTGTTTATCCTTGTGCCCCTCCTCTGGACTCACCTCAACAGCTCCTTCCTGTGTTGGAGGCTCCAGACCTGGACACAGTGCCCCAGGTGGGGTCTCACAAGAGCAGAGCAGAGGGAGAATCCCCTCCCTCAACCTCTTGGCCGTGCTGCTTCTGCTGCAGCCCAGGACATGGTTGGCTTTCTGAGCTGCAAGTGGGCCTTGCCTGCTCACATTGAGCTTCTCACCAACCAACACCCCCAAGTCCTTTTCCTCAGAGCTGTTCTCACTCTATTCTGTGCCCAGCCTTGGCAGAGAATCCTGTTCTTGGGATTGCTCTGACCCAGGAGCAGAACCTTGCACTTGGAGTCGTCGTACTTCATCAGGTTGGCACAAGCCCACTTCTCAAGCCTGCCAAGGTCCCTCTGGATGCCCTCCCTCCCCTCCAGCTTGTCAACCACACCACACATCTTGGTGCTGTCAGTGAACTTGTTGAGGGAGCACTCGATTCCACTGTCCATGTCTCTAACAGAGGGACAGTCCCAGTACCAATCCTTGAGAAATGCTGCTCACCACTGGTCTCCAGCTGCTCATCAAGCCATTGATCACTACTCTTTTGAGTGTGACCATCCAGCCAATCCTATATCCACTGAGTTGCTCATCCATTGAATCCCTGTCTTTCCAACTTGGAGACCAGGATGTCGTGCAGGACACTGCTGAATGCTTTGTTATACACAAATAAACTTGTGTGCAGCACTGGTAAGTCTCCCGGATATATGACATTTACTCTAGCATTAGCACAGCTAACCTCATTTCTCACTTTTGTTAAGCCTTCTCAAGATGTGCTTCCAACAAAAATTCACATGATTTTAGTCTGGTACCCCACCCCAGATAATAAAAGGGTAACTCATCTCTCTCACTGGCAAAGGACCTTCTGAGAGGTCAAAAGTCAGATGTAGGTGAACCCCACTTAACCTGGATGAGCACTTTTCTTTTAGGGATGGCATTAGCAGAAGCACAGCAAGAAAAGTGATTGAGGTAAAACCAGAACCAGCAACTGTCCCAATTTAGGCTCCCAACTTAAACCAGAGAGGTCCTGCAGTTTCCAGAGATCTCATTTCCACCTTACTTAACTCTGTCTTCTCCACAGACATCTAAAGATTTCACAGTGCAGTAATTTTCTAGTGACCTTCTCAAGAGATTTAGGCAGGTGGGACTTTTTCTAGCTCAGGCACAGATATATATCTAAGCTACAAAGTGGAGGTTAACAGGATCTAGAAGTAGGTAATGTCTGGCATGTGGCTCTAGTGAGTAGGAACTGGGATGTTCTGAAATGAGAATGTTACTTATAACTGTAGGGTGAGAATGGTGAAAACCTGTTGTATGAGATAATCTTCTACCAATCCAGTGAGCCCTAAAGACTCATGGCTGTAAGATGATGGCCAAACTTACTTCACAGAACAGTGTGTCATACACACTCCAAATGTTCTCCAGGGAGACATCTCGGATCCCAGTCTCATTTGCCACCATCTGCATGAATTGCTGCAGGTATGAGAAAAGAGAAAGGCCTTCAGTTTTTCTAATCTCAGGCTGTCTTACATGCACAGGTATTCCTACCCTTTCCTCAGAGTTCTGATTACACAGAGGTGATAATACTTTAACTACAAGCCCAAGACCACCTTATCTCATGCAAACAGTCACTTACCCAATTCTCTTTGGTTTTATTTATGTATTCTGCTGAGTGCCGTGTTTCGTTTTGTAGCTGTTCATACCGTGGACAGGGGGTCAAAGGAAACTTCAGCAGCTGAGCAGAGACAAGAGCAGGTAGGTCACTGAGAACACTGAAGTGCAGAGTTTGCAGTGAACATGTGCAAACTATAATGAAGCTCTTAATTAACAGGCTGCCATCTACACACTCAAATACTGCCTTCTAACAGCCTCGGGATCGTGTGTGGTGTGCTAAGGTGTTGCACCCAACATGCTGAGTGAACACAGCCCCTGAATTCTCTTCTTGCTCTGAGAGCAGAAGAACCTTTGCAAGGTAGGTCCCAGGAGAAGTTTGAGACAATCTTGAATCGAGACTGAAGCAAAGTGGCAAAATCAGTGTAACACACCATGTGAGCAGCAACTGCATCTCCTTGAGACTAACTTACCCTTTCCTGGGACTCGGGTACTGTGTGCACAGGGATAGGCTGCCAGGAGATGTTAGGGTTGAACATTTGCTGTCCCTCAGGGGGATACAAGCCTGCCAGGTTGGCCTCTGCACTCATCAGCGTCCGGTCACAGTCGGTGCTGCGGACGAAGATCTGCCAGGACAGGAACAGTGCTGTTAGCAGTGCTGCTGGGAATGGCTGGGATCAGGATGGTCGGGAACCTTCCCAGCTGCCCTGCAGCTCCTCACAGACGACCTCAGCTGAAGTGACCAGGCCTGCTTGCTGTCACAACCTGGAGGAAACTGTAATGATGGACACCAAGACAATCTGGTGTGTCACGCCAGAGCAATCTGCTCCCAGTCAGCAGGATGGGCAGATGCTCTGTGTGGAGATGACAGAGACAAAGGAGTATGAGGAGAAGGAAGTCAGAGAAGGGGAAGATGGAAATGCAGATAATGATTGGAAATAGACCTGATTACAGGAAGGGCAATGAAGCTGGTGAAGCAAAAGCCTTATGAGAAGCAAGCAGCTGAAAAAGCTGGTCCAGCCTGGAGAAAAGGAGGCTGAGGGAAGACCTTACTGCTCTCTACAGCCACCTGACAGGAGGCTGTAAGCAAGGTGGGTGTCAGTCTCTTCTCCCAAGTTAACAGGCAATAGAACCAGAGGAAATGGCTTCAAGTTGCACCAGGGGAGGTTTAGATTGGCTATGAGGAAAAATTTCTCCACTGGAAGGTTGTCCAGCATCGGAGGAGGTTGCCCAGGGAAGTGTGACAATCCCTGGAGATGTTTAAAAGACATTTAGTTGTGGTGCTGAGGGACACGGTTCAGTGGTGGACTGGGTAGTGCTAGGCTAGCAGTTGGACTGGATGATCTGAAAGGTCTTTTCCAACCAAAATGATTCTGTGACTCTGTGAAGTGCACTGCAGTTAGAGCAGGGCTGGGGAAAACTGCTTTCAGTTCTTAGTCCTAGAATGACGTTCTGGGCTCATGAAAAAAACCTGGCTTCTCCAAGGCTCTGCTTCTCCATCCGAGAAACAAAGAGTGATCTGACTAACAGGAGAAGAACAAAAGAGGGAGATGGGATTTTATGTGGTCACTGTGGGCTCTTGGGATTAATGGGCCTGGCCTTATCCTTCCAGAGCCAGAAGAAAAGAGAAAAAACAAAAATACTGAAAAGTTCAGAAGGTCAAAGTGGCAAAACTTTAGTATTCTGGTATCTGTGCACTGAAAACTCTTAGGGGTGGACTGGAGAGAAACCAGTGATAAAGCAAGAGGAACACATAGGAAATCATGAAAGAACGTCCTAGAAAACAGCATACTGAATCTGAAAATAAACAAGAATAAAAAGCCAGAAGAATGAAATACAGTGTCAAGATTGGGATTTCTTTTCTAAATGCTAAATGAGGAGAAACATGAGAAAAAGTGCACATCCTCAGTCTGCACAGCATCTCCCCCACAGTGTGCTGCCCACAACTTCACAGGTCAAAAAGAAAAGGAAAAAAAGTTGCCTTTTCTCCAACAATTTTGACCCACTTTTACTTCTTAACTGTGGCTTTAAAAAAACTCACCCTGTACTAATTTGCTTTCATTCTTGGTAAGCTCTGAAGAAACAGAAAGGAAATATTTTCGAAGATAAGGATCTAATTCTGGAGTTTCATAAAAAACAATTAAGCCCTGAGCATACATGCTTTCTTCAGCACCTTCTGCCAGGGCTCCAGCTTGTCGCCGAGTCAGGTGACAGATGGTCACACGGTGTCACCCAGAGGCACTGCTTCTCACAAGAGGAAGGTTGCTCAACTTGAGCAGGGGTTTCAGGCTTGGTTAGCAGAACAGCTTTTGTTTGCATAGTCCTTGGTTTGTTTTTCCTCCCCGAGTAGGAGAGGGGAAAACAGCATCAGGTAGGAAAAGCTTTTCAGCAGTGAAATAGGCTTGGAAAGGAGCTTGTGAGGCAGCTTCAAGGATCTGTGATTGAACTGCTGCTCAGAGTTGTGTTGATGAAGCAAATGTCAAAGCAGGGATGGCACCTGAGCTGTGGTAAGCTGGGTATTTAACAGGGATCATAAAAAGGGGGGAAACAAAGACAGAAAATGGCATGGGGGACTCTGCCGAATCCAGCCCAAAGTGAGCTCAGATAAAATAAGTGAACCAAGGCAGAGGCAGCAGTGGGATGAGGGGGTCTGTCTGAGCCAGGTGACAGCACTCCCCACACCTCAGGGTGACACTTGCTGATATTCCACCTGACTCAAACCTGTCTGGTCAGCAGGAGGGGTACTGGGCAGAGCTCTCTACTTCCTTTTTCTGCTCTTTCGGGTTTTCCCCTGTGCTTCGCCTGCGGTTCCACGGGAGCGCTGCAACATTTTATAAACTAAAACCACCAAATTCTCGAGAGCTATTATAAAGCTGACAGCGTTGGCAGGAGAGAGAGAAATTAATAGCTTCAGGGGACTGAAGCTGTCGATACAGCTGGAAACAAGTGCGAGGGTCTCTGTTCCCGTGTGGTTGGACCTGAGGAGCCCTGGGGAGGGGCAGGTCCAGGTCCAGGTCCCGGTCCAGCCAGAGCTGCTGCGTTCTCGCTCGCTGGTGGGGCACTAAAGTCCCGAACGAGTCCCAGTTCCTATGGCGTCGGGGCAGGCGGCCTGAGCAGCCCGACAGCGCTGCCGTGGGTCGGACCGGACCGGACCGGACCGCCCCGCAGCGATCCCCAGCCCTTCCGCTCCGGACCGGCAGCCCCTGCAGCGAGCAAGGGATTGAAACACAAACACTCAAAGAGATGAGACCCGGCGCTTCCCCGCCCGCAGACGAAGCCGCGGAGAGCGCCGGTTCCGCGCCCCGAACCGCCCGGTACCGGCGCGACGGCACTGACCTCCTGCCGTCGGTACGTGTCGCTGAGGAAGCCGCGGTACCGTCGCCTCAGGGCCTGGCCCAGCTCCCACTGCTGCCGCATCCCCACCTGCAACGGCACCGGGGATCACGGACGGTACCGGGGTGACCGAGGGCGTCGGCCCCGCCCGCCGCGGTCCCGCACGCACCTGCGTGAGCTGCCCGAAGCCCTGGGGCCAGGAGCTCTCCTGGAAGGGGTCCCGCGGGTAGGCCTTGATGGGCGAGCGGTCTCCGTGCCGGTACACCTGCGGGCGGCACCGCGTCACACCGGACCGGCACCGCGGACCGGACCGGCCGAACTGCTGCCTGCCCACCCGCTCCCTTTCCCCCCCCCCCCTCACCAGCGTCACGAAGCGAAGGCTGCGGGGCCGGGAGGGCGGCGGCTGCAGACAGAACGCCAGGAGGAGCAGGACCCAACCTCCCGAACCGCAGCCCGCCGGACCGCCCGCCATCGCGCTTCCCTCCCCCCCGCCGCTGCCGCCGCCGCTGGGCGGAACCGAACCGTTGCCGGCCGCAGGCTCGCACGGACACAGTTTTCCTGTGCACACCGGAACCACCGCGGACGATCCCGGGAGCAGCAGCGCCTCACGGGCCCCGCTCCCCGTGCGCCTGCGCGAACGGGCGGGGCGGCCCCGGTGGCTTCACGGGATGCGGGACACGCCCCGCACCCTCCAACCCCCGCCCCAGCGGGGTCGGGCGAAGCCGAGCGGGCCTGGGGAACGGGCCGGGCCGCAGGCGGGGCTGTTCCCGCCTCCTGAGGGGCGGAGGCGGAGCCTGGCGGCGGGACGGCCCGCTCAGCCCGGCCGCCGGCTGCGGGAGCGACTCGGGCCCGTGGAGGTGCCGCGTACGGGCCGGGTCGGGCCCGCTGGGGTGACAGCGGCCTCCCCCCCACTGCCGCTACGCTTCATCCCTCAGGGCCGCCATCACGTAGGTGCGGGGCGGTGGGTGGGGAGCGGGCGGGAAGGCGAGGGCTGGGTTGCGATGCGGCGGTACCGCGGACCCCCTGTCTGCGGGGGAAGTACCGGGGGTGTTCCGGCGCCAAGTGTGAGAGCTGAGGTGAAGCCTGAGCGGGCGGAGAGAGGGAAGCGGCGCTGGGGCGGCTGTCCCGGCGTCGCGGGTCGGTAAGCGCCTCATCCCCGGGAGGCGGCCTGAGGCGGAGCAGAGACCCGGGGCGGGCGCGTTGGCCCGGGGCCGGCTCGGTCCTTCCCGAGCCGGGTGGAATCGAGACGAATGCCCGAGGACAGGCGGCTGCCGGGTGAGCAGAGGGGAAAATCGTAGGCGCGGAAGCGAATTCTGGATATTGAGAGCTCTCCTGCAGCTTCCGGCGCTCAGGGGCGGGCGGTGGTTACCTGGGGTGCTCCGTTTTCCCTTTTTTTTTTTAAGGAAAGAAGGGAACGCGCCCCGGGCTCCGGGAAGCCGAGTTGGTCCCCAAAATCATCCTGTTTGTACGTGTTTATTTGCTTAAAACTTGAGGTGCTTTCGCAGCCCCGGGAAGCTGCGCGGGAAGGGTGCTGAACTATTCCCGGAACGGAGGAGCTGTGTCAGTGCGGGCTCGGCTTGACCCGCACGGTTCGGCTGGACGGGACTGCGGGTTTGATGCGGCGAACTCCTCCCGGTGCGGCTCCGGGAAAGCGTGAAGCGGCGGTGTTTGTGCCGGTGCTGTGGTTTCTGGGGGGGGGCAGGTTGCTTGCGGGTGGAGGCTGCGGGGTTCGGTGCTGTTGTTCTGCCGGGTTTCGGTCCCTTCCGCCGGGCGGAGGCGGTGGCATCACAGCCTGGGACGGGAGCCTGAATCCCTCCGTGGCCGCCGTTTCGTTGCCCTGTAATTAACAGGCGGGGTTAACTAACTGTGCTCGGGGGGGGGGGGGGGGGCGGTCGCACCGGGGGGCGGGGCTGGCGGTGCCCGCACGTGACCGGGACCGCGCGTTACATCACGGCAGCTCCGCCGCGGTGACCCGACGGTACCAGCACCGGGCCGGGACCAGCACCGGGCCGGGCCGCCCCTCCCACCGGCGGCTCGGGCACCTGCGCAACGAGGGGCAGCGGAGCCGCTGCTGCTGCGCATCGCCGAGGAACCGCGGGCCGCGCCGGTAACTTTCCTCCCGGGCTCTGGCGGCGGGGGGCTGCCTCCTCCTCATCCTCTTTCCCTTCCTCCTCCTCCTGCTTTTCGCCGCCCCGCCTGCCCGTGACCCGCGGCGGGGACGCGCTCTCCCGGCCCCGGTTCCCCGACCCCTCGGCCTGCACCGTCCCGAGCCGTGGCAGCGCTTCCTGCGATCCGGTGCTCGTGTTGGTGCTGCCGGTCCAGTCCCGGCCCGGCCCGCCCAGGCGTCCCCGCAGCCGCCCGGGGTGAGCAGGAGCCGGGTGCTGCCGGTCGGGCAGCGCTTTGCAGGCCGGGCTGGTCCGGGCTGCGCAGTCGCGGGTTTGCGGAGCTTCCCCCCGCTCCGGAGTGGGCAGGACGGACCTAGAGAGTTTAGGGAGCCTGGGAAGCGTTTCAGGGGGGGTTATCGGTCACTCGTGGTTGGTACCGTGCGTCCAGAGGGGCTGGATCTCTGTTTGCTGCCTCCAAGATGCTGTTAGGTGCAGCATGGGGATGTTTAGTTGCTTTGTGGCAACTTGTTAGCTTCCCTTTTCCTTCTCAGCTCTGTGTTTTCTCTGTCTCATTCACCTGTTGCATCCTGTGAGCCCAGATGGGATGCAGACTTCCCTGCACAGCTGTCAGCTTGTGTGCTGTGAAAAGGTAACTGCTCACACGGGTGGTGACTTCATGGTGCTATTGCACTGCTGCTCCTTGTGCTAAGGGCCACTGGTCTGTCACAACAGGTATTTCATCATGGGACAGAAACAAACTCTGGATCATTGGTGAAAGAGAAATGTTTCGGCTCCTGAAATGTCACCCCCTTGCTTTTTTCCTGGAGGCACAGCTGGGCCCTTCACTGCAAGGCTTTTTTGAGGGAGTTTCCAACACTTTTCTGACCAACCATTTGGATTGCTTCGTGTCAGATGGTTTCTGCCTGTGACTGCAGGTTATGTTTGTCTGTAGGGAAGAGTCCTCTCAGCTCTGCTGTGTGTTCTAAAGGCCATGGCATATCTTCTGTTCCTCAGGTGTTGGGGAGAAAGGTTATAGTTGACAGAATTAAAAAGAAAAGCTATTTTTACTACTTCTAGTGAGTGGTGAGCTTGGTCTGTGGAATAAGCCTCCTCATCAAGACATAACCCTCTTGCTGAAGTAGAAACAAACAAAAGTCCTGTCTTCTAGTTAGGAAAGCAAATGCAGTTTGAAAGTTTCAGCCAGGTGTTGCAGAGCTCAGCATTTCTTTCCTCTGGGCTGTGCAAAGAGGATGTTGGATGAGGTGCATGCACTGTGCCAGGACCAGATGGAGTTTGGCCTTGCTGCACTTCTCTGTTATCACACCTGCTGCACATTTGCCAGAAGGTTGCTGCCACAGGACTTGCTAGGGCAAGCTGACCCTGGCTTCCTGGGGCAACTCCTCTTTAAAATCTAGCACTGAGTTCAGTGATGCTTCTTTCTCATGTCCATGCATCCCTCTTCATACAGGAGGGCCAGCTTTTGCAGGAGGAAAGCAGGGGTGAAAATAATTAACAACCTCTCCCCCCTCAAGCCCCCCGGATGAAAGTGGGGAGGGAATAAACTCAGCCTCAGGTTGGAGAGAAGTTATTGCAGAGCTGCTCAGGAGTTTGGTAACTGCTGGGGAAAGCCTGCAGCTACTTGTGAAGGGAAGCAAGAAGTACTATAGCAGGGGCTATATACATAAATTATATATAAATCTAAATTTATCTAAATCTTATTATATATAAATCCAAAAAAAACCAAAACAAAAAACAAAACCAAAAAAACGGGAAACTTCAGCACAGAATTAGTGCATGCTGGCTGTGTGCCTTGGGTTAGTGTCCTCAGTTGTTTCCAGTTACTGGTGCTGCAGCACTCTGTGCCTTGTCAGCATGTTTCTTTCACCAGCTGGCTCTGCAGTGGGAAGGCAGACAGAGGCTGTGCAGAGGAACAGGCATGCAGCCCTACAAGTAGGGAGTGTGAGTTTGGTGCCTTATCCTGATCACACCTGCAGGGAGAGTTGTGTTTCCAGTACCTTAAAGTGCATTTGACTGGTGTGACTTTTTTTCCAAGAAAGATGCTTTTTCTAGGATCACAACTCAAAGCACTCCTGTGGTAAACAGGGCAATTTTTCTGCTGTTCTTAAATGTTTGATCCAGTGGTGATGATCTCAGACCTCAAAATCATGTCTCTTACAGTCAGATCTGTCCTGTGATTGTGTGGCTATTGACAGTGATAGTTCTATGGTTTGAATTTAAGGTCTTCTAACTGTTTTTCAGAAGCCATGTTTCCATCTGCCCAAGAAGGAGTTAGAATATCGTGTGCTTTGTCCTGAGTGTATTCTGTGTCCAGTTCTGGGCCCCTCAGTTTAGGAAGGATATCAAGGTCCTGGAGCAGGTCCAAAGGAGGCAACTGGGCTGTTGAAGGCACTTGAGCACAGATCCTATGAGGAGAGGCTGAGGGAGCTGGGGGTGTTGAGGCTGGAGAAGAGGAGGCTCAGGGGAGACCTCATCACTCTCTACAACTCCCTGAAAGGAGGTTGGAGCCAGGGGGGGGTTGGGCTCTTTTCCCAGGCAACTCTCAGCAAGACAAGAGGGCACAAGAGGTCTCAAGTTGTGCCAGGGGAGGTTTAGGTTGGACATTAGAAAGAATTTCTTTAGGGAGAGGGTGATCAGACATTGGAATGGGCTGCCCAGGGAAGGGGTGGATTCTCCATCCCTGGAGATATTTCAAAAGAGCCTGGATGTGGCACTCAGTGCCATGGGCTGGGAACCACGGGGGGAGTGGATCAAGGGTTGGACTTGATGATCTCTGAGGTCCCTTCCAACCCAGCCCGTTCTATGATTCTATGATTCTATTCAAGGATGATTCTGCTTTCTGCTTTGGAGGCAACTGCTGTGAAAGTCTTGTTACAGATGTGTGGGTCTTTGCCTATTAGATAGGGAAGCTCATCAGATTGTCTCTGTCTTTCCCCCCACCCCCAAAGTAATAAGGTTGACAGACCTGAATATCTTGAAGAAAAATAGATGTTTCAGAACAGAGGTGAAATCTGTCAGTTTTCACCCCTCCCAGGGGCTGGGAGGTTGAACTAGGTGATCCTTAAGGTCCTTTCCATCCCAGTCCATTCTATTATTCAAAGATATGTCAGAAATATCTTGTTTCTTCATTTCTTCTTGTTTGCAGTAGGACATATTACTTTGTTTTCCTCACAAACTAATAATTTAGGAAGGCAGAATCACATTCTCTTGACTATGGAAACTGTCTTGGTGGTAAGGAGCTTCATCTAAGGAGAGGATTCAAGGGAATGCTTTCTGGTGACAGGTTTGAGTCTGCACTGAGGCTGCCAACAGGTTGAACTTGGTCATTAGGTCATAAGGCTGATAATACACCAATACAACATTTAACTTTGCTGTTTTGTTGCTGTTGCTGCAGCTCAAAGCTGTATTGCAGTCAGTTTGGGTTTGAGATGTGTATAATATTGTTAAATTAGATGAGACTATCAGTGTTCTGGGAGGTGTTAAAGATTTCTCTATTAGAAGTGGCATGATGGTTTAGTGTAGTGTTCATGTGTGGTTTTTGTTCTGTGACAATGTACCTTTTTTTTTTTTTTTTTCAGTTTTTGTAGCATAGACAAGTTCCTTTCTTGTGTCCACTATAAAGGAGACACCCCTGGAGCCAGGGGTGGCAGCTTGGGCTTTTAGATCTGGAGATCTCAAAACCAGCTTTCTTGTAAAGCAGAATTACTTGCTTTATTGAGTCAAAAAGAAAACGTTGAGGTGAGATACTCAATTTCAGTATAATTTCATAAACTGCTTTGAAATATACACTGCCAAGCTTTTAATTATCTTATATGAGGAGGGCAAAGGCTGATTAAAGTAATGCACACATGGAAGGGGAAAAAAAATGTTTGTTTAGTGGTAAGTTGATGAAGAAATTCAGAGAACAATGTTAGAGAACGAGAAATCTGATTCTTTTGTTCTGAACAAACCAAAAGTAGTGTCTGTGGGATTAAGCAGGAGAAGTACCTTGTGGGATGTGAGGACTGAAGCAGTTTAAAAGCCATGCTGCAGAGTCAGGTTGTATTCCTTATCCACAGAAACCTCTCTGGGGTGTAAATGGAAGATGTTAAATGAGTATCAGAGTGGTTGCTAAAGCAGATGAGTGATAAGGGACGAGGTGTCTCCCGACATGTAAGGCTTTCTAGTTTGTTTTAATATTTTTTAAAAATACTGGCAAGTATCCTTGTAACATTCCTTCAGGTGAAGGCATGGAAGCTGTATCATGTCCCCCCCCAGGGAGGCTGTTCCTAGTACAGCTCTGGAACAAACAAGGTTAATGGGTTTAAATCCAGGCTTCCCACTTGCTGGTTTAGATAACCACTGAAGTCCATGATTTAAATTTAGCTCATTTAAGCTTTGTTTTGCATTTAATACTTTCTGAAAAGGAAGATTCATTTTAATAGGTTAGGCTAATCTATTACTGCTGCTTGCTAAATAGGATGATAGAGTCTATCTACCTACACCCATTTATGCTATTGTATGACAATAAGTGTTTACATAAGGAAACTGTCCTTTGTTTTTCCTGGGTGAATAATTTCTTTCCTCACGACTGGTTCAAAACAGCATTTGAATAAAAAGATCAAATTAAAGATTAAGTCCTTTTTCATAATTAGACTGTAATCACCCTGGATACATAAGAGAAAATATGCTTGCTGGAGTGCGTGCTATTAAAACAAATTTAATTTATCAGGGTGGTGTTATCTACACTTGGCAAACTGAGCCAGTTGGTTTTGGTCATCGTGTCCTTCCAGATCTTAGCACAAGTGTAGCTCATCCTCCCTTGTCTTGTTTTTTTGTTTGTTTGTTTTGTGAAGAGATTGGAAAAGAGAAACAGCTCCACCCATTTTATGCTGCCTTGCCCAACTTTGAGTCAACTGAGCTGATTTAAGTGAATTGAAGAAACTAGAATCTTACTGCCCTCTTTTCAGACAGATTTGTTTGGAGTTTCAGTGGATTCTGGTTCTCCTGACTTCGTGACTATAGAGTTTAGGAATTATGCTCTGTTAAGCATTCTTCAGCAACCATGTGCTGCTGGGGTAGGGCGTGTGTTGTTTGTCTACATGACTGTTTTAGGCTTTATCATGAATTGTCATCAACTTAAAAAATAAATTTAGTGAGCATGAGACTGAAAAAATGTGTGTGAAACCCACTTAAAGGAGAAATGTTTGAATTCAAATAGTCTATTGAGGGCCCTTGTGAAGTGAGGGCAGAGAGGGAGACTTCTGCAACAGCTTCATGCTGTATCTCTGTTGTTATGGATAGAAATACAGAAATGTGCCAGCCCCTAAAGGATTCCAGCATGCCATGCCAGGGGGTTTTCCTGGATGTTTTTACACAGTCAGCCTGTCAGACAGGCGTGTGTTGTGGCTGCTTGAGCACCTACCAGCAGGAGCCCAGGAACAGCCTTGGACATTTGCTGGGATGGCACTTGCCTTGACATGCAGGCACACACAGACACACAGTCCCATGGCCAGCCCTCCTTGCCAGCATGCTTTGGCTTGCATGAGATGAATTCTGCTGCCAGGACCAGGCAACTTCACCCAGCTGGGTGCTCTGAGAGTAGAAGCTGTCACCAGCTTCAGATACCGACTTTGTGGTTCTGGTCTTCTGATTGACCACGTCCCAGCCTTGGCTGTTGTCTGTAGGAAAGAAATCATATTCTAGTTCCTGTCAGAGGGCCAGGAAGACATTGATAGGGGGGGTTCTGTGTTTACAGCTGTTGAGGGGTCAGATTCTTGGACATCTGCTGGTCTGGGTTAGGAAGCACTAGGGCTAGGGTTTAAGTTCCATGTTGCATGTGTACAGGCAAAGTTGCACTGCTGGACCTTTAAGGAAGGTGTCAGATTCCCTTCCTTAGCAAAGGAAGAGGGAACTTTGTTGTAAGGAGTGTTTTAAAATGTAAACCATCGATAAACACAGGTTATGTAACATGGCTTCTGTTATCTAGGCATGTCTGAAAGGACTTAACCTTCTGGGTTGTATGGGATTGGAGGAAAATTTTCCCTTGGTCTCTGGAAAACTTGCGAGTTGCTGTTTGCTGTCTTAGAAATAGAACAAAAGCGGAGAAAGCAGAAGCCTTTGCCTGAAGAGCACATGAATTTTCACCCTGTCACCTGCACTTTTGAGTGCATTTTCTATCGGGCTTAAGCAGGCACAGAAAGCTGAAGCAATAAGAGCAAGAAGAGACTGCAGACTTTGTCCTCCCTTCTTTCAGTATCGTCTTGAACTGGTGAGAGTGATCATCTTGAACTTGATCATCTACTCCCTGATACTTGCTCTGGGTGGTGCCTTCAGTGGTGTCCCAGAATCAGTGGGCCACCCCCACCCTTCTCTGCCTTGATACAAGGATCAAAATAAGACATCCATCCACCTGCTGGCTGAGTCCCATTGCCCACTCCCACACACTCCTACACCTGCTCATGTTTTGCAGCACTCCTCTTGGGCTTGCAATTACTTCTGAGAAGGCAGGTGAGAAAAGCTGCCAGGTTGGTGTTTGCTGGCTTGCCTCATGCTGGAGCATCCCTGTGCAGAACCTCTGGCTCCTGGCTTGTCCCTGGGTTGTGGGCCCCAGCTGCTTTCTGCTCCCAGCAAGGTTGTGCTGGAGCTGGGAACGTGGCAGGGTCCTTGCAGCATGTTGTTTGTCACAAACCCTGACAACCTGATGATGGTCATGGTCTTTTGCTTTCTTCTTTTGGAGCTCATGTGCAGACTCTCAGTCAGTTCTGGGCTATGTTATTTGAGTGATGGAAAAGCATTTGTCTGGTAGCAGCTCCAGTCTCTGTGTGTCTTGTCAGGCCTCTTTCTGGATGACTGAGGCTGAGTCTTGGAGGTGCCCATGGAAGAGAGTTGGTGCCTCCTCTGGTTTCCCATCTGATGGGTGTGCCATGAGTGCAGCCCTTTCACTGGCTGGTGTTTGAGTGGTGCACTGTGTCTGGCTCTGGACTGTTTTCCAGCTGAGTATTTGTGGTGATGTCAGGCAGTCTGAGAAGGGAACATGACTTGGCAGGACAAAGTCTGCAGAAAGTTCAGCTCCACATTTGGCCAAGAGCCTCGGAGGGTCTGAGCTCTACACACATTTTGCTGCACAGCCTGTCACACGCCCTCTCACATGCTCCCTTCCTGTCATACGTATCCTCTTTCTGTCATTTTCAGACCCTTAACCCTTAACTTCCACCCTTGTGGGTTTATAAAAACCAAAAAAAATTGCTCCTCCTTATTTTGCTGTACTGTACCTTGTCAGTGTTCAGCTGCAGTGACCCTCAAAGCAGGAATTGACCATACAGGCCTGGAGCCAGAATAATAAAGTCAAAAGCAGGGCAAGTTTACTTTGCAGCAGAGCTCTCAGTAGTCCTTTATTCTGACCTGCACCCCTGTGCCAGTCATCAGTGTGTCTCTTGGCAGCTCTTCTGATCTCTCTTCTTGCTCTGCTGCAGTTTTCTGGCAGATCTGGCTATGTACATCTGCTGCAGGGTGGGAACCCCTGCCTCTCTTCTCCCATTCTTCTAAGAGCAGCATTGGCAAAACCTGACAAAGTAATACCCCTGGATAATGAGCTGAGAATAGACTGCCCATGGAGCTTACTTTGAAGCAATCTGAAACTCCAGTGTCCCTCTGATGTGTTCTTTATATGGGTGTTTCTGCAGCACTGTCATTTCTTTCTGACCTCTGTGCTACATCTAGGGATGATAATTCAATGAACGGGAATATACTTTTTCCCTACTGCCCTTAAGGGAATCTTAATGAGTTTCCTGCCTGTTTTGCAATCCAGTGCTGTGTTTCTGTTTTGAGTCAGGAGTATTTGTTTTGACTGCTGCTTTTAGCTGAGATGGTGCTTGGATACTGAGTGATATATAGATGCTTTATAAGAGGGATTTTTCCCAGAAGCCATCCTGGTGCAGTTATGGTGATGTGCAGCAATGCTGATAAAAGTATTCTTGGTGTGTGGGGAAAAAGGAATAAATCAGAAAAATGAACAAACAATTGTACACCCTCTCCACCCTCCTTTATTCTGTTCATTCCTCTTTTACTTCTTATTTTTTATGTTCTTTTATTTTGTAGCTACTAGAGGATGGAGAAGACCAGTTTGAAATAGGTGGTCTGGAGAAGGATCTAGGAGTTGAGGGCTTTTTAAGTTCTCTTCCTGGCTTTGCTATGATACATCCTACAGTTTTACTTGTTCTTGGTCACTGCATACCTGGAGAAATACTGCAGCTGCTTCTTACTGCCATGAGTGTTTCAGTGGTAGTTCAGTGCTGACAGGGGGCTGGGCTGTGTTCCTGCTCAGGGGAGGCAACAGCAGTTGGGATGTTGCTGTTAGAGATGTGCTGAGACAGCCTGGGGAGCTAAGCAGATTTCCCTGTCATGATGCCAGCTGATAAAGACACTTGGCTAGAATAGACATGGGTGATGAAATGTTTTTCCCTAGCTGCACAGTTCAGTGGAGATTTTTAAGGAAACAGTCAGGTAAGCAGCATATTGTGTAGTATTTACCATTATCATTAAAATTTTCTACATGCATAAGAAAGGCCTGCAGTGCTCTCTTTTAAGTATGATCTAGTTTGTTTTCTTGCTGCTTATGGGCTAGGTTTAACTGTTTTCTATGAAATCTGTACTGACAGGATCTTATTTTGGGTATTAATTATTTTTTCCTTTTTTAAGAGTCCTGATCTCTTGTTTCAGTTTGCAGCAGCTGTCATTTGGGTGACATTTGAAATCTGCCCTGAGTCAGACATCTATTCCCTGAAGCAGGGCTGTAACATCTGTGGGCCTGAGGGTCCCTAAAGGAGGAATGTGGGACCCAAGGCAGAGTTTTCTTCTGTAAGGTGGCACCCCTGTGAAAGGCCACAATCACTGAAGAGAGAAGCTTCTCCTAAGTTTTCTTTTATTCTTCACATCCATGGAAGCCCCACTTTAAAAAAAAAAAAAAAACACACCAAAAACCAGCTCTAGTCAGTAAAGCAATAACTTCAGGCAGTTACTGCATTGCCTCTGACCTGGTTGACACTGTGTATTTCCTGTCTCTTTTAAGCCCTCTTTTCTGGGAAGACAGAGGATTCTCTGGGTGTTGCTTCAAGGAGTAGCTGCCTGTTATGTTTTCTGTGGCTGTGTGTAGCTGTGAGGAGCAACAGATTAATGGCTGAGTGGAGCTAGAGACAGAATCAAGGAAGAAGCAGACTCTGTGAGCATGTTTACCAGGCTGCCATGGTAAGGATGCAAAGAAAGTGGGGTCAGGTCTTGTTTTCAGCCTCCAAGTGAGACATGATGGACTGTCACTGGATGTAGGATGTGTCACTGCATGGTCAGCAGCAGAACAGTGAGCTGCAAACATCTCAACTTTAATTTTCCAAAGCACAGTTAGCAGGTTGCTTTGTAGTAGGGATTTTTCTAGGTTGCTTGAGCACTTTTCATGTTTGATTTTATTTTTCTGTGTGTATTTTAGAAGAGTGAAAGAATGACACCATTAGTCTATATAAGGGGCCCTAGAAAGAATCAAAAACCACAACATGCAAACCAAAACCACACTTGCAGAGGTGCATCTAGATGTGCACAGGGTAAAAAAGACTTATGGGTAGGATAGCTCAGTTTGCTCGGGTACTGGCAAAATAATGCTGTTGCCATTGTAACAGGAGTTTCCATAGGAAGAGTTTGCTGTTCTCACTGATGCTGACAAGCATATTTTGTAGTCAAGGCTCCAGGCTGGATCCCCTCCCTTCCCCTTCTTCCCAAGGAGTGGCAGAGGGCTGCCCTTTGCTCCTCTCTTTGCAGGGCTGCTTTGCTGGGAGGAGCACAGATGGGATTTTTCCTGCTGGAAGCTCATGTCAAAGCTGCAGTTGTGCTTCCTGACATCTGAAGGTTGGTGCTGATAGCAGTGTGGAGCTGTGGATGAGCTGGATTTGCAGCCAGACGTGGGGGATTATTGCGGTTCAGCTGCAAACACCAAGTTCTGCTCATGTTCATCCCTCTGGGTGCTGCAGAAACTGGTGCTGCTCCAAAGTGGTTCTGCTGGGTCTGCTCCCCATGCTGCTACTCTGACATCTTCCTTGCTGTAACCCAGTGCATGCCTTGAGGTTTTGCCACTCCTGAGGTGATTATGCTCTAGGTTAGAAGCTGGGAAGCTGAGGTGACAGTAGAGAGCCTCAAAGGGGCAGAAGGAATGAGAGGTTTGTTACCCATACCTGGCTTGTTTGCAGAGTTCAGTGGAACACATGTCAGTGCCCTTGAAATGAATTTGATGGTGGCCACATCACTCCTGGTATCACTAGTTATTCATTTGCAGTTCATTAAATAGGAAAAAGTCTGTCCTCTCTTACCACCCTCTCTTCATTCTCTCTTTTTTTCTCCCCCCCCCCCCGTCCCTCCCTTTTTCCTTCTCCCTTTGTCAGAGGCACAGATACTTCACACAAACAGGAAGGGAGGCCAGAGCAGCCCTGTGCACAGTGTGCATGAACTCCTGTAACCTCAGCTGCTGTCTCCTTTCAGTTGCTGGACCAAGGGCATCTGGGAGAGAAGGAGGGGGGAAGCAGAAAGGCACAGCCCATTTCAGGATCTTGCCCATCCTGAAAGCAGTCACATGTAGACTCTGTTTTCCTCTTGCTTCTTGTGTTGACATGGCAGGCTTTGATCAGGCAGAAACCAAGAGCTGAAGAAAAAGGGAAAAATAAAACCTAAGCCTTTGACAGGCAAGCAGTAATGGGAGGCAGGTGAGGGGTGGGAACATCTGCTGCTGGATGAGGCTTGAGAACAGAAGGATGGATTTACTGCAAAACAGTTGCTGTTGGGTGAGTTTTAGCAGAGCTGGAAGGTTCTTGGGTGGGACTGGACTCAGTGCATTCAGTTTTACAATTTGGGGAGATTCACAGGCTTGTAGGAAAGAAATCCTGTGCTCTGAAGATAGACAAGGTATGAGTTTTGTCATTGTTATCTCTTTTGTTGTTGTCTGTGGAGCAAAGCAAAAGTCCTTTGGGCTGTTTCTCCCCAGAATTACTGCTTTCTGTTTAGCAGTATCATTGTGCCTTATGATCCTAATTCACTTTGCTAACTCACTTGGTTCAGTGTATTGTTTCATTCTTATATTCCTTTTTGCCTGAGGTGTAGGGTGGAACTGGCTTGGAACTTCTCTTGCTGCCTGTGTTTATTTATAATATATTCTGTGGATTGAGAGCATTTAAGTTGTATAAGATTCAGATGCAGAAATGTCTGGAGACCTCTTTGCAGTTTGGTTGTAATGTAAAGTCTAATTTTGGAAGGAAAGTTACAGAGACTGCCCTCTGGTGTTTTTCTGTAATAGTCCAAATTTCCCTTTCTCAGTTTCCTTCTATTCCTTTCAGACTTACTATTTTCCAGACTAACACCTTTCCTTTTGCTCTGTACCATCCTTACACCTTCCTCCATCTCTTCCCAGTACTTCCCAGTCACCCAAGTGACACACAATTGTCCAGTCTCTTTGGCTGGTAGTCACTTTTGCTGCTGCTCCCTGAACTTTGCCATGGCATCCATACCTGACCTGTATAGGGGATGGGATGCTGTGTGTTGAGGCCAAACCAAAGTCTTCACCGGGTGCTGCAGTGAGAATCCAGTTGAGCTCAGGGATGCACCAGTTCAGAGGATGGAACAGATTTGTGGGCAAAGGCCATGCCAGAAGTCAGCAAATTCATGGGTAATAGAAGAGTTGATCAGCAGCAGGAGTGAAAGCCAAAGTAAGAGGAGGGAGGGGGCCTCTAAAACTCAGAGCTAGAGGGGCAGAGATGGGAATAAGACCCTTAACTGGGTGACAAGAGACCAGAGTGCAGCTGCCCATCCATGAGGAGCAGGCTGCATGGCCAGAAGGGACTGGTAGGGACTCTTGGGTTGTTGGCAGAGGTGGCAACAATTGGCACAATTTACAGGCCAGTGCTGCACGTTTGGGCAGCTGCTCATGGTCAGCTGAGGCTGTTTGACAGCAAATGAAAGCAGTCAGGAGGCTGTAGGGTTTTTTTTTTATCAGCTTGGGACAGTGGCTTTCAGAGTCCCACTGGTGTGTAGCTGTCTTTATGCTTTTGAGAGATCAAAATGATAATGCAATTGCAAACCCTGTCCCTGCAGCTCTCTGTACAGAGGGACTTACAGCAGGGGAACAGAGCTACTCTGCCTTCCCTGGGAGTTAAGGAATTGTTCTTTCATTCTTTGTAATAGTGTTCAAAACTGCTCTGTGTGCCATCCTGCTGCACTGCTTTGCAGACCTTGCATTTTCCTGGTTTGTCCCTCCCAGTGACAATCTGATTATTTTTCCTTGTGAGTTTTAAGTTCTCACATGTAATATTCCTAAATTGTCAAAGTGCCAGGCATGCGTAGTATTTTTATTTTTTGCACTGAAAGGTGCAAGTGTCTCCCTCAACTTTTTCCTAATTGAAACCTTTTACATGTGTACTTTTGCCCTGCTTACAAATCTGCTCCAGCATTTCTTGAGAAATGTGATGGTGCAGAGTGAAGGAAGATGAATGAGCCAACATGAACTGGGAAGTACCTTTGTTTCTCTGACAGAGCTGCAGGTACCAAGTTCCTTGAGAAGGTTTGTGAAATTACTCTGGCTGCTGTACCAGAGACAGTGTAGGAAGAACATTAGGTCACCAAATACTGGTTACTCCTTGTGAAAGGGTAAGAACAGTGGTGTCTCTGAAAGGACTTGCTCTGTGCTGGTGAATCAGAGTCCTGTGGAATCTCAGTCCAACATTTTTGGTTTTATTTTCTTGGCCATTTAGAGTTGCAGCCAGCTTTTGATACCCCAAATAGCATCACCACAAAGCACGTTCTACATTTAAATTTCAGCAGAGATCCTCAGGTATTGTTGTGAGCCCAGAGGGAGGTTCAGATTGGTTGCTGGCCCTGTACTGCAGGTCAGAACATGCTTAGAAGCCAGGATGCCAAATTAGATCCCTGCTTTAGGTACCTCTGAAAGATAGTTCCCATCAGGTACATTTGTTCCCCAGCAGCCTCCTCACGGTTCTGTTGACAGAGCTCTGTGACACACCAGCACAGTCATGTAGCTCATATGGATACAAATGTAAAGTCTCTTCTCTTGATGCTGACACGCTGCAGACTCCACACTTGTGATTCATTGCAGGACTGGAACATAAGCATGTGTTTTCCCTTGGCAGGAGGCTGTAGGATTTTGTAATTTGCAGGACCAGACTCTGACCAGTAAGTCCTGTTTTGAAAGATCCCAGAGACTTGCTGAAACTTCCTAAAAAGATATCACTTCCTCTGAACACCCAGAATGTGGAGGCAGAGGGCTTGTTGTCTATTCCTGAACTCTGCAGTACAGCTTCTTTAGAGAAGTTCTTGCGTCTGATCCTGTTCCTGATCCTTAAACTTCTCACAGAAAGCACCAAACCAGGAATACCAAGGAGAGGACAGACAGGTCTAGCAGAAATGCCACAGGAACTGCATCTGGCTCAGGTTTATTTATGTCTTGTGCTGCCCAATGCTTTCTCCTCTTCAGGTCCTCAATGACCATGGGACAGAAGTCAGGCATGTTATGTACCTCTGTGTCCATTGATGACAGGTTGGATCAAAGGCTTCCAGAGGAGTGCATTAAGTGTGTCAGCTGGGTGTGCATGAGCACTTAGCTGAGGGAATGGGATGAGATGAGACCATGGCTGGAGGGAAGTGGTGAGTGGTTCTGGCACTTAGCATGAGGTGCAAGAGCCAGGGCTGTCACCTCTGGTCTCTGCTAACAGTTTTTTGTTGCAAGAGTGCTGATCTTGAGACCATCAGTACCTGAGCTGTTCTGTCAGCTCAGAAAATAAAGGGAGAGGGAAGAAATGGAATAGGGCAAAGCTGATGGTGATGCATTTCGGAAATGTTCAGTGTCTTACATGAGCCATGGGTGGCAAGGGCTGGCAAAAGATGTTTGCTTAGCCATTCATCAGTCTGTGCTTCCTCACTGGAACATGTCTGCTTATCAGGTTCTTCTGTTCTAGATGCTGTGTTAGAGAGAAGTGATTGCTTCATCTTCTGTCACTTGGCCAGTCCTGGTTTCTAAAACTGACAGACAGTGGGAGGCAGCACAGCAGATGATGTCAAGGAGGCAGTGTTCCTTCTTGCAGTTCTGGCTTGCATCACCCTTCTGTGTTTTTAGTTAAAGTGGTGGTGGTGCAGATTGGAAGATATGAACCTTTAATAACATGGTTATTAGTACAAAACTCAACAGGAGTTTTAGGAATTTGAAAACACTCTTTCTTTGAAAACCAACTCCCATGCCTAGGCATACATCCTCTCACTTGTGTGCATGCAGGGAAAATGCTGGTTTAGGTCTTTACCTGTCAACAGTGCTGCTCTTTCTAAGCAAGGTCAGTTTTCCAGAGCCTACAACTGTTACTGCATCTACAGAACTAACAAATGCTGTGTCTCAGGAGCAGAGAGAGTAAGAAGCCTCTTCTGTCTGGCCCCTTCTGTTTGGGAAGGCAGGAGGCTGGTGCATGAAGTAGGAACCTGTGGGTTGTTTTTACATCATGAAGATAATGGCTGATAGACCTTACTCCCCTGCTGCATCCTGGGTGTGAGGGTGGATTTAGAATCCTCTCCCCCTTGGTAACTGAACCCTTCTCAGACCTTGCCAGGAAGTCTGCAGTCACTTAGAAGCTCCCCTTTGGGCTCTGTATGTCCTGCTGACAGCAAGTGTCACTCTTGCAATGTCACTCATGGTTGTGCACTGTTTTGCAGTCCCATTGGGCTGTGCTCTCCTCTTCTGCTTTTTGGAATACATTGCAGTTGTGGCTGGGATGCAGCAAGGCTGAGTCCCTGAATTGATGGGGCCTGAGCATTGCCATTCAGTCCCTCAGCTAGGGGATCAAACTTCCTTTCAGAAATCACTGCAGTGCTGGTGGTTCATTCTGCACAATAATTAATGTTTGAGTGAGTCTTTTGCTTAGTTTAAAGGAATGTTGGGGATGCACTGAGGCAGTACACTTGGCTTTTTTTATTTCATGCCAGGGCATGTCCAGAGACATCTGATATCAGCATCAGTGAAGAACTTAAATGGGCCTAAGAATTCCAGTTGGGTTTGGGTTTGTTTCATTGAAGTTCCTGTCTCTGTCTGATGCTCTGCACATCACCTGCTGCAGGATTTACTGTAGAGCTTTTTTAAAAAAATTGATTGTGATAGCCCTGTTGGTCCTTTGAGGAGCGTGAGTCTCTGAATTGATTGCAAATTGCACCAGCTGGGTTGTAGATTGCCACAACAGGATTTCTTCCTTTCTGTGGCTTTGAGGTTCTAATTTGTTGCCACTACTTTTATCCCCAATGATAGGGGGATAAATAAGATATTTTATACTTAATGACTGGCTCAGAGTTCTGAGAGGGGGTGTACTCATTGGTCTATGGGAGTACTCATTTCATCTTTCCCTTTGGCATTCTGAGAGGTTACATGGCCCAGTCCAAATACCTAGGAGGGAGGAAGGCACTTGGAACCCTCCTCTGCCTCTTCCCAGTCAACTCTGTGGTGTGTCAGGCACATCCCTGCTTATCTGATGCTTTTGTATCTGGGCACAGCTTTCTGTCACCTCCCATCTTCCAGAGAGTGGCAGGATTCCAGTCCTGAACTCAGTTACTCAAGGTAAACTGGTGCAGGCCTTCAACGTAGTTGCTTTTTAAATCAGTTTAATCCCCTTAGCTTGCATTGGTAAATCACTGAGTTAAGATCAACTGATCAAATGTGTTCAATCAGATTAGGGGTGTTTGCATTAGCAGTTTGCATCAGTTTCACTCAATCTGAGCAGTCAGACCAGTAATGCCTTTTTCTGTCCAGGTGGGGCTTTTTGGAAAAAAGTGTTTGGATTTGCTCTCCAGGTTCAGGTTCTGTAGGGGGAGTTTGTGCTGTGTAATAAAGATGGTGTGCTATTAATATGGTGTTTCCAGGTTTCAGCAAAGGGTCTCCTCAGAAAGGTGCTAATAATAATGGTAATTTGGTAGGATGCTGGCTTCTAGTTGCTATAGGTCAGGGCTGGATTTTTCATCCTCATCTTTAATACTTCATTATCTTTGGCTACTGATATTAATAGGGAAATTTGGTGTTTGGTAGTCTTTGCTTAATAATTGTTCAAAATTGTCTTTTACAGTTTTCTGTGTGCTCTGCAGGACATGCCATGAAATCAGTGGAGCTTGGCAGCAATGGGCTATTTGTTACTGGAAGCTTTAACAAGTGCCACTGGTTGTAAAGTCTGGAATTCCCCTCTTACACACTTGGAGAGGTCAGGGCAGAATTCCCCTGGTGGTGTTAGCAGCAAGGAAGGCTTGAAGTGCTTTGATAAATATTTTGGCAATAAAACCAAAACAGTTTTGCATCTGGGTCTGCTAATCTTGTACCTTTTACCACAGTTTGTTAAAATATTGTGTTTCAAGAGCATAAACATGATAACAGAAAGGTAATTGTCCCTTTCAATAAAGAATCAAAATGTTGAAGCTTGCCTGTGATGTAGCTTGTTAATGGATTTTAGGACTTAATAGACTCAATAGCTGAACTCTTGCCTTTTTTCATCTGTGTTTTTTCCACAGGTGCTTCCTTTCTGAATTCCAGTAGCAGGGAGAAGCTTAAGACCTGGAAGAACCACAGACACCTACAGCCCCTTGCTGGGCAGTGACAATGCTGCAGCGATGAGATTTTAGCCTTTCCTGTGTGGCCTCCATGGGTCCCACTCAACTCAGCACACAGGAACATGGGAAGAGGGTGGCAAGTGTATTTGAGATGGAGGAGGAAGGGCTTTCACTCTTCCCTGGCTCAGAGAACCCCCCTGAGCATGCAGGTATGGAAAAATCCTTGCAAAATCCATGCTTAAAGGCTTTCCACTCTCTCAGCTGCAAGCAGAATTGATACGTGGCAAAGTTTTAGGGTGAGTTCTGCTGTGCTTGAGGCACCTGGAGAGTTACTGATAGTTGAAGATGATTGGCTTTAGCAAGGTGGTAAATGTGTTGAATATTGCACTTATTTGACCTTCTGGAGGCTAAATCAATGGCAGTAAAATTATTTTTTTGTTGTTAGTCCTATCAAAAGCTGCTGAACTATAAAGTCTTACTACAAATGACAATCCAGCCAGGGTTAGTCATGCAAAGAAATAATAAATTACTCATCCAGAGATGTTATACAATGTATAACAGGAAAAAAAAGAAAGCACAAGAGATGTGTCCAACACAGTGTTAGTCACTTAAAGAAAATACAACAAAGAAATGTATTTATTGAACAGTGAGGCAGTGGACAATCCCTGATATAAAAAGGTGATCTGAACATGAAACAAGGACTCATCAGTAGAATTAGAAACTAAGACAGTAGTTGAAAGGTGAAGAGACATTAACCAATAAAAGTCGATTAACACAAATCTGAGAACAGAAAAAGAAAACAATACTTAAAAAAATGCAAGAGTAAAAGCCATAAAATGTGAAAAAAAAATTAAGTAGTGGATCTGTCAAAGAAGGAGAACCCTAGTGAAAGTTAAAGAGATGGCATTTACACTTGATAGGTCTCAGATTATTTCTGTGTTATATTTGGCTATGGCACATGACGATTAATAAGCAATATAACTAGAATTTTTAGTGTTCAGAGATGGAAAATAATTTGCATAAATCAAAGAATAAGCTTTTCTGCCTCAATCAGTCAAAGGAATGATAAGATCTTTATGTGATGTCTTGAAGACAGCTAAGAAATCCACAAGGTGGGTCTTGTGAAAATCATGGCATTACTTTACTGTTCCTCAGAAATATATGAACATAATTTTTAATCTAAATGCAGTGGCAGACTAATTAAAAAAAACCTAAGCATTACATAATTTCCTTCTGGTAACAGCTTGTGTGAAGAGAGTAGAATAAGAGAGGGTAATATCAGAGTCTTAACCTTTCTCATGACATTTTGCTGCTGTCCAGTCTGCAATGAGAAGTGCAGGCCTAAAGGGGTGACCTCCAGAGCTCTGTAAAGTCAGTGGGATTGAAAATCAGCTCCAACATACTTGAGACTGTGAAAAGCAATACGTGGTGAAGAACACTAATAATAGATTCTGAAACTGATGTAAGACTTTTTACTGTTTGGGGAGCTTGGGCAGCATAGTAAGCATAACTGAGAGTAAAGACATAAGTATTAGAACTCTTTGTATGAAAACAAGACACACCATTGTAACCCTGATGCTGATCAGCAGATGCAGCAGCCTTGTCCTACAAACCCATTCCTCTGAACTTACCAGTGTAAAGGCTTTCCAGGCATGTCTAAACATAATCTGGAGACTAATCAAGATATCCTGGTTGTACTTTCTGACCAGCTGCCACGGAAGGATCCATAATATCTGACATAGAGAAAAATATTTGCAGTCTGAGCTCTGCAGAAGGACATGTCAGATGTCAACATGGCACTCAGTGCCATGGTCTGGTAACCACGTGGTAGTGGGTCAAGGATTGGACTTGATGATCTCAGAGGTGCTTTTCAACCTGGTTGACTCTGTGATGGCTTAAATTAAAGAGAAATAAGAATTAAATGGAATGAAAGGGGAGATGGAGAATAGGGAGAGAATATGCAAATGACATCAGGAAGTATTTGGCTGGAATGTTTAAGGTTGAGACACATTGGAGTAGACCAGAAATGTTTTAATCTTTGAAAATGCCCAGCTAGTGATAAGATTAAGATCTGTCAGAATGACAGGGGAAGAATGGGGAGCAGCTGCACAAGGCTGAATTGTGGGACAGCAGTGGAGACCCTGTGTTTCAGACAGAATAACAAGATTTAGTAAACAAACTGTCAGCATGAGTGTGCTTCAGTTTTAGGAGTGGGGAGCACTGTCCTTGAGGGAAAAATGATGGATGCATGTTCAGAAGATTCACAGAGCTTGTGCAGAGTGCTGCTTGCCTGCCTTTTGTCCCTAACTCCATGAAGTTGCTTCTCCTTTCTTGACAGTGTCCCCAAGTGTCCCACTTACTGCAGACTCCATCTGCTTCCTGTAGGGTCACAGTTTCAGCACTGGTTTTCTGCCACTATTTGGCTGCTAAACCATTTTTCCTTATCCATGTGTGCGAGTATGGCAGAGAATAGAATGAGAATGAGAGGTGAATTCTGAAGAAAATAAACTTTCTGCACAGTCTTGGATTGGAGCTCAACTGTGAAGGAAACACTGAAGGAGCGTCTCAGGGCTGAAGGAAAGTTCCTGCATCTGGCACTTAGTGTGTTTTAGCTCTTTCACCCTGTTTTGGAGGGATGAAAAGTGCAGCTGTATCTCCTTACACAGTTGAGGTGAAACTGTTTGGATTAGGTCAGTAGTTGGGTTGTGGTTGAGGATAGGCTTCCCCAGAAGGGGAGTCTGGGACAGGAGACTTGGATCTGTGTGCTTGGGGGATGGTGGGTTTGGGTAGGAATGGGGCAGTCAGCTGCAAACACTTGAGATGCTTCCCTCATGCATTTTGTGGGCTGGTTTTGTTTTTCATACTTATTTATTTCCCTTCTTGGCATTGTTCACTCGGATAGAAAACCCCCCCCTGAAGAGAAAGAAGGGCCCGGCCCCGAAGATGCTGGGGAACGAAGTCTGCAGCGTCTGCGGGGACAAAGCCTCCGGGTTCCACTACAACGTTCTGAGCTGTGAGGGCTGCAAGGGCTTCTTCCGGCGCAGCGTCATCAAGGGGGCTCAGTACGTCTGCAAAAACGGCGGGAAGTGCGAGATGGATATGTACATGAGGAGGAAGTGCCAGGAATGCCGCCTGCGCAAGTGCCAGGAGGCGGGAATGCGGGAGCAGTGTGAGTGAGGGGCGCCTGGGGAAAGGGGGGAGGAGGCTTGGGGGATGCACGTGCTGCAAGGGACCCATCGGGATCAATCCCAGCTCCTGTCGCTGTGTAGGGTCCCCCCAGGATCACCCCATGTGCCTGAGAGCATCATCCCAAGGCTGCTTGAATTTGGGGAGTTTTGGTGCTGTGACCACTTCCCTGAGGAGTTTCTTCCACTGCTCAGCTCTGGGTGAAAAACCTTTTCCTGATCTCTCACCTCAGCCTCCCCTCATTCACCTTCCTACCATTTCCCTGAGTCCTGTCCTTGGTCACAGGAGTGAGGAAATCAGAACCAGACCCAAATCTTCCCCTGCAATGAGGTCACCCCTCAGCCTCTTTTTCTCCAGGCTGAACAATCCAAGTGACCTCAGCTGCTCCTCATCACTCACCCCTTCCAGAACCTTCACCATCCTCGTTTCTAACTTGTGCAGGGGGTCACTGAGAGTGACTTAGCAGGGATCACATGGAGGGTGAGGCTGGTAGTGGAACAGCACCGTGTGCTGGAAGCCCCAGCCCTGCTGTCCTCCTTGAATGTGTTTTTTTGCAAGAACTTGAGGAATATGGCATCAAAGACTTGCAGCTGAAATTGACGTGTTCTTCAGTGTGCTCTCAACTATCAGTATACTCAGGCTTCTGTGTTGTGATCAGGACTGCGAGGTTGCTCACTGTGCTTCTTGAGCAACAGGCACTATCCTCTGCCTTGTACTGCCAGCTTGTGCCAGAGGTCAAGAGCAGTACCACAGCACTGGAGCTGTGTTTGTGCAGACCTGATCTCTCTGCTCCTTTTAGTGATCTCTGCTATTTTTCTCATGCAAGCCATGTGGCTGTAGTTTCTGAGTATTTAACAATTGTTCCTGTCACATTGTTGAGCTGCTCCTGCTCAACAACCCTTCGTCAAGGCATCTGGGTTTTACCCTGCTGCTGACCAAGACTTCACCAAAAGGATCCTTGCTTAACGTCTGCAAAGCTTCTTTTTCTGACATACAGCACCCAGAATGGTGAGGAATAGAGGGTATTTTGGCAACATTTTATAGAAGTACTTGTGCTGAATGTAAGTCCCACTGAATTGCACCAAGGAAACGTGATATCTATTTTTTAAAACATGAAACATGGCACACCTGACACATGTAGTCCAGTAACTTTGTCACACTGCTTTTGTCAGCATTGTGTGTGCTATCTTTGCCCCATTTCCCCCTGCTCCTGAGACCTACAGAACAGATGTATTTGAAATGCTACATAGCATCTTTGTGTTGAAGACAGCTCAGGAAAATTAGGCCAGAAGGAATCTCCAGGTTGTTACTATCAACTGCTGTGCAATTCTTGTCAACACTGTAACCCCCACTGCAAATTTGTCTTATTAAGCTTGACAAAAACTGAGGACTTTTTCTTCCGGCTGTTTCACTTGGAAAGTCATTCTAGAACTTCCCTCACAAGTTGTTGGAAACTTTCTTCTAATTTCCAGACTGAAGTTATTTATGGCCAATTTATTGCTCTTAAGCCAGTGTGAACCATGAGGTTTAATATTGCCTTTGTGGCAAACTGTGTGACTTAGATTGCTTTGAATTTAGCGTGGTGTAGAAGCTTGCTCATAGGAGTTTTCCAGTTCATTAATATCTGGTCACTTGTTACTCAGCTGTGCATCTGAGTGTATTCTGAGTATATTCTTTGTGCATCTGAGTCCCAAGATGAGGGGCTGTAAGCACGTGGATTAAGTGCTTCCCTTCTTAAACTAACAGTGAATAGTATTCTCTGATCTTACAGATACCCCTGAATTTGGTAATTGTATTGAATGTCTGTGCTGCTAGAACTGTAATTTTTATATGTGTGCATACAAAATGTGCAGGCATCCTCCCTGTTGGAAGTTGGGATAAAGATGACTCTCAGCTTGACTGTGCTGTGTCTTTCCCACCAATCCCATGAACTGTCCATTCAGCACTCTCTCAGTAGCTGAGATTCTTGTCTTCTTGTTTAACACTATTCTTTTGAGAAGTGCAAAGAAGGGGCCAGCCCTCCCATGTAGCAGCAATGTTTCCTTGTTACCTATGCATGAAAAATGTCCAAAGAAAAGTCAAGCTTTATTTTTTTAAATCTTTGTTCCTGAAGATACAGTTTCTTTTCCAACCAGTCCCTTTTCTGATCTTTGTTCCTTGATCACTAACTCACTTGATGATTCTGTTGATCATCTTTGAGTCCAGGCATGTCTGGTAGTTCCCCTTTTTTTTTTTTTTTTTTTTTTCATTGTTAGTTTTTGCAGCTTTGACTTAAAGACACAACAGACCTCCTCTACATTCAAATTGGTGAATTCTTCAGTTAACTTAGTTGCAGGCTAGTGACAGATTTTTTATATTTAAATTAGCTAATGTGCAGTTGGTCCAATAAGAATTTTCACAATACATCCCTCTGAGATGTTTTCTTCCTCACACCTTACATTTAAATGGCATATCCTTTGACTTCACAACTGGAGACATCATCTAGCTCTACTCCTGAAAGATTTGCAGTCCTCAGTAGGCTTTATGCAAAGCACTTCTTCCATTGTTCATCTTGTAGTATGTTACTACTCTAGTTTGCTGCAGATGAACTTTTACTCTCAAACTGTGTCCAGCACTGACTTTTGCCTCTCAAGAGCAAGATGAAATGACAAAAGCTGTGAGTTGAGCAATTTTGGAAACAGCCACAGCTTCAGGATACCATAAAATACAATGGGTGCATCATAGCATGGGAAGAAACAACCTGCTGCAATCTGTTATGACATTTTGAGGAATTGCTGCCTATCTGGGATGTGTAGGGCATCATGAAAGGAGCTTCTGTCCTTTTTTTTCTGTCCTTTGCATGAAAATATGATTTTTTAAAAAGCAAATGGAACAAGTTACAGTGGGAGAAGAGAGAAAGAACTGGTCAGTCTCACTGCTGCCTGTATTGTGTGTACCCTGATTCACCAGCCACAGGCAGCTGTGATCTCTGCATCCCCATCACCTTGCTCTGTGTTTACTGGGATTCCCAGCGTGCTCCCAGGTGGAGCCTGATCCCTGTCTCTTTCTGCTCTAGATGTTCTGTCTGAAGAACAGATCCGACTGAAGAAACTGAAGAAGCAGGAAGATGATCAGGCCCGGACGGTTGTGGTGCGGCCGAACCCTCCGAACCCGCCGAGCCCTTCCCACAAGCTGACACCTGAACAGTTGAGCATGATAAAAAAGCTTGTGGCTGCTCAGCAGCAGTGCAACCAACGTTCCTTCACAGACAGGCTCAAAGTGACGGTAAGAACTCTGCCAGAATACAAAAAATGTGAAATTGGGGGAGTTGGGGTTGCAGGCAAATTACTTGGGAGAAGAGAGATGCTTTAAACATTGTACCCGTGGGCTAAGGTTCTGTAAAGAGCAGCAAAAGGATGATGTTCCATCACATGTCTCATTTTCTTTCTCTGTTCACTTAATCTTCTCATGATTCTGCCCTCAGTCCATCTCTCAACACAAATGTGTGCTCTCTCTTCCCATTTCCACAGCCATGGCCCCAGGTTCCTGACCCTAATAACCGTGAAGCAAGGCAGCAGCGTTTTGCTCACTTTACAGAGCTTGCAATTATCTCTGTGCAAGAGATTGTGGACTTTGCCAAGCAACTCCCTGGCTTCCTGGAGCTCACCAGGGAAGATCAGATCGCTTTATTGAAGACATCTACCATAGAGGTGAGAGTTTGGCTCCACCACAATATGTAATAGCAGAGATGAAAGAATTCGGAGCAGCTACCTGGAGAACCTGGTCCCATCCCTTATTTTGGGGTGGCAGGCTAAAGGACCTCACCTCTGGGACCATTACTGCAATGCCAGACTATACTGGCAGAAGGACCATGGAGGAGAATGAGGCAAGAGCCTGAGTAGTAGTAGTAAGCAGATATTTCCCCCTTCCCAGAAGCAGACACTTTGTCTTGGAATTTTTAAGCACTCTGAGATAAACATCTTACAAAGTTTTTTGGGTTTGTGGATTTTTTTTTTTTGTTCTCTCCAGAGATGCTCCAACACTCAGCACATTATCAATGTTGAAAGGTTCTTTCCTGTTTTCAGATCAAGCACTTGTATTTCTGGTTTCAGGTGATGCTGTTGGAGACATCTCGGCGCTACAACCCAGAGATTGAGAGCATCACCTTTCTTAAGGACTTGAGCTATAATCGGGACGATTTCGCCAAAGCAGGTGGTGCATTAGACAGGTGTTTCTTCCTTTCCTGTGTCTTGTGTTCCTTCATGTTTTCCTTTTTAATGTGTGCTACTGGAAATAGTGTGTGTAGCCTTAAAGCTGAAGTCAGGTCAGAGGTTTAGAACAGGACCAGACCAATAGCCCCCAAAATCTTTTTTACCTCTAATGTGTGATACTAGTTCAGTTCATAGCTTTTTTTTTTTTTTAAGGTGTGAACTTTCTAAGGAAAATTTAGACTTTTGGCATGAAAATCTTGCTGTAAGAGTGCCTGCAGGGCTGGCGCTGATGTGAACTTCCTTGTTGGTAGAGATTTGACCTGGACATGTGGCCTCAGAGCCATATTTGGTCATAACAAAGCAAACCCCAGTCATCTTTGCAAGGATATCACTTGCCAATCTGGATGCATGCTTTGACTGATGACATTACTGAGAAAACATTTCAGTTGATATGAAGTCTATATCCCTGCTCTAGGTGTGTCATCAGCTCAGTTTATGATGGTGTGTGGTGATGTGATTTCTGAAGTCTGGCTTTTGTTTACAAAACTTTTTCTTCTTTGCTCTTCTGAGTAGCCTTCACTTCAGATTAGGAAGGCAAAAAGCAGGCATCCAGAAAGATTCCTTCCTTCTTGTTCATCCTTCTCTGATGCAGTTGTGCTCCTGGAAATCAGCAGCTTGGGTGCTGTTTCTGGGGAAAGCACCCAGCACACAGACTTGATTGACAGTGGCCTCTGTGTGTTATGACAGTGTATTTCTACCTGACTCTGTTTATCCAAGGAGCTCATTGGAAGCTTAAGTGAGGCTCTGCCTCAGTTCTCCCAGCATCTTGAGCTGAAGGAAAAGCATAGTTCAGACTTCTTGGAACTATCTATTTTTAGCTCAGGCAGATTTAGATGAATCATGAGCATGGGATTAAAGCTTTCTTTGAAAGCAAGAGGGCTGCTGGGTTTGAAGGCAGGATGGTGTGAGTGGAAAGTGTAGATGTTGTACTTGAGAGCTTTAGACTTTTTGACAGACTTACCTGGTAGCTGATGTTGTGTTCTTTTAGCTGTTGATGTGGTGTGGGGCATGTAAGGCTCTAAGGAAACCCAGAAACAATTACCCAGCTGCAATTTTACAGCTAGAGTCTGACTCAGCCACTGCTGTTGCTGCTCACCAGTAGTAGTGGTACATAAAGGGAGATTTCATCCACACTTGGAACATAATGGGAGATTTTTTTTTCCTGCCTGCCTGTCCTCCCTCCCTGGCCTAATGCTGTGGGTGTCTGGCAGCTTATGCTGTGAGAGGGAGGGAAAGAGAGGAGACAATTGTTTTTGCCTCCTCACCTTGTTCTCCTTTTGTTTCTTGCAGGTCTGCAGTTTGAGTTCATTAACCCCATCTTTGAGTTCTCAAAGGGAATGAATGAGCTACAGCTCAATGATGCTGAATATGCACTTTTAATTGCCATCAACATTTTTTCTGCAGGTAAGGAGGTCTGAAGAACTGCAGCAGTGAGTCAAAGGGCAAAGAAAGTGGAGTTAAGGAAGGTCACGAGCTGAAGAGGAGTAGTAGAGGGTGTACAGGGTGTAGTGATAAAGGGTGCATGTTATTCCTTCTGCCTAGGGTAGTTATTCATTATATTCTGAATTTACTAGTGCCGTCTCTGGAGGAAATCTTGATTCCCCGTTGCTGGAAAAGCATATGGAAAATCTTCCTGGTTTAGAAATCGCTATTTCCCTGTCCCCTGGGTGGACTTGGCACCTCTCTGGTGCGGTGCGGGTCAGGAGGGACATCTAGTGGTAGAATGGTGCGGGACCGGGCTGGCGCTGGGCCGGGACAGGCCCTTGCAGGGAAGCCACCCTTACACTTCTTATTTTCTGTATTGTCACCTGAAAGATGGTTTGGCTGCTGGAGGGACTTTCCCATTCCCTCCTGAATGGACAGCATCTTCACTGGGACAGGAATGTGAGCCCAAACACAATGCTACAAGTGCTACTTTGCAGCTTTTTAGGACTTGGATTGGACTCCCCATGTGCAATAGATACAAGTGAAAACAGTTACAGAAAACTGACATAGCTGCTGCAGTCAGGGATGACTCTCCTAGCTGAGCTGGGTGACTGGTAGATGAGTTTTTGGGGAGAGAGTGTACTGAGAGACAGGAGTTAGGCAGGGCTGTCAGTCCCAGTGAAGCTGTCTGTGGCAGCTTGCTTACTTCTGCTTTTTGCAGACCGACCGAACGTGCAGGACCAGTCCCTGGTGGAGAGACTGCAGCACACCTATGTGGAAGCCCTTCATTCTTACATTTGCATCAACAGACCAAATGTAAGTGCCTGACCAGCACATTCCCCAGGATGATGCAAACTGATTTGGTATTTGTGCAGGCACAGTTCCTGCAGTACTCTCTGTGACAGGCGTCTTGCTGCCTGTGATGCCATGCTCTGCCCTTCTGTGGCTCCTTGGTAGCAGCTGCGAATGCAGGATTTGTGTGTGACCTGTCCCAGCCTGCTGTCATCTGGCATGTTCCATAGTTTGGCTCTCAGGGAAAATTTGGAGTTTTGGGACGTGGTGTGGCGGGACGTAGTATTTCTGTTCCTCCACACCACTGTGTCCTGGAGAATGTTTGGTTTGGAGGCACGTGGTTACAGTGCATCATCTGGAGCAGTAATCTGTTGGTTTTGAGCAAAGTTTCAGTGTGACTTCACTAACAGCAAAGTTTCAGTGTGACTTTCCTAACATCCATCTGTTCATCTGCCTGCAGGACCGCCTGATGTTCCCACGGATGTTAATGAAGCTGGTCAGCCTCAGGACACTTAGCAGTGTCCACTCTGAACAAGTGTTTGCCCTTCGGCTGCAGGACAAGAAACTCCCTCCCCTGCTCTCAGAAATCTGGGACGTGCATGAGTGACTGCATGCACCCAGGGCACTGATAATGCTGACATAATGCCATCTCCCAGCCTTCGCTAACGAGAAGCCAGCCTCCCCTCTCCAAAGCACTGAACTCTGGGCTAGGCAGTGCAGGGAGGGATGAGCCCGGGGTTTCCATGTTGTCATGAGACTATGGAGGAGGCAGCTGGGGTAGAACAGATTGGGGGGGGGCTGGTTTCCATGTAGTGTCCATATACCCCAAATGAATAACGCAAAACATCTGAAAGCGATAAAAATGAAGACCTTCCCCACCTCACACACATCTCTTTCTTCAGAGTCTTTCTCTCTCTAAGCATGTCCTGAGGGCTTGTCCATTGATCCTCTTCTGTCTTGTTGATTATGAAAATGAATTTGCAGGAACTTGCCAAACCCTCTCTCTTGAGAGTAGCCCAGCTTGAAAGGCTTCTGCAGGGTCCCCAGTGTACCTGGATCTGAGGAGCTCAGGGAAGTCAATGTGGATGTTCTAGGGGTTTCACTGGATTTCCTATAAATAAAAACTCTTGTATCTGCTGCCCTTTACAATGATTCCAAGAGAAGTAGCTGTTATTTGAGACTTCATCTCTAGAGCTGCCCTGTCATTCTGGCCCTCCTTTGGGAGAAGGATTCCTCTAATGTGTAGCACCCTTTGTCTAACAGGGAGGTCTTCTGGGTAGGGAGTGTTTGTACATCAGACAGATGTCAGGCATAAAGTAGTGGATTTTAAAAAATGTAATGCATCACAATTTTATCTCCTGGTGGTTCTCAGCCAGTTCACCTTTGATTTGCTAACAGCTGAAAAACCTTAGTTGGAAACAAATCAAGGCATAGATTTTATCTTTAGGGATGGGATAGAAGAATGATAGGTGGGGAAGGACTGGTTACCTAGGCAAGGTAGGTGTGGTGGAAGGATCTCAAAAACTTCCAAGAATTTGGAAAATGGGTATGTGTTCCAAGGTGAGTGTGAAGATGTATCTGCCAAGGAGAGAGGATACACTGCATTTAGGGAAACACGTGGGCATTGTGTAAGCTGTTGGCTGCACGACTTTCAGATTGTGGGCCGCAGGGAAACTGGGTGTAACCAGATCCACTTGCATCTTCTTCCTTTTGCCAAAGTCTTTCCAAGGAACTTGCTCAAGGTTTCAGTGGTGGTCATGGGATATGGGGCTCCCTCCTGTCTGAGGACTGCCAGCTGTTTTAGGAGGTCGTTTGGGTCTTGTATCTTTTCTTCACTTTGGGCACTGTGAGATCCATACTGGATTTATGCCCCAAGTTCTTAAGTATCCACATCCATAAGTATTCTAGGATTTACAGCAATATTTTGTCTGACAGAAGAGAGCTATACTGTTGTAAAGCATGTTCCTTATTTTCCAAGAAACAACACCTTACGGCTGATCTCAGAGATGTAACCTGAAGTATCCTGGTAGCTTGGTCTCATGAGTCTTCTCTGTCACAGGGGTCTATGTTTGCTTGCCCGGTGAGCATCCCAAGAGCCTAGGTTCACATGGCTCTTTTTGTTTGTTTGTTTTTTAGTTTTGTTTTTTTGGCTGTGTATCTGAGCGCTATGCCCATGGTGAGGGTATCGTGTCCATTTTGCACTTGAGGTTGGTCCCCTGCCACTGGCCTTCACTCTGCACCTTTGTAAAGCACTTGTAACAATCTGTAAAATAATCTGTTGTTTTTTATAACTCATTGCAATTGCAAAAATTCTTGTTTAAATCTGTATTTTTAACTAATCTGTTTGAGAAATGTTAATGTTTATATAAAAGAATAAAGCCTAATACAGGATTTTGACATTCCTTGATGTGCTGTCGTTAGACTGGAGGAACATGGAATAAGTTTTTTGATGTAACAAGCTTGAAAGCTGATAAAAAAGTGAGCGTACAGGTTGGAGAGAATCAAGAAGTGGTGAAAATGAAACAGCAGTCCAACACCTAGCAGTTTCTTTGGGCCCCTGGCAGTTGAGTGGATTTTGGCAGCATCCTAGCTGATACCAGGGTATGAACACGTCAGAAATGATCAGCACAAGAGAAGCAACAGCAGGGACAGCTGTCTGTCTGCTGGGGCTGAGGAGGTGGAGGACTCTTTAACATAAGCTGCTTAGCACTCCCCACTACGGGAAAGGAAAGCAATTGTCAAACTCAGCAGGGCTCCCCCACCCACAGGCTGCTCTGCTGAATTCTGCATTGCTTCAGAGCATAAAATTTAAATTGGAAGCTACTAATAAATTAGAGGAAGAGGGAACGTGGATAAACTTGTAGGAGACTGCAACAGGGTATGGAATAACAAGCAGAGCTCGGTCCAGCCCTTGGTGGGTTACAGAGAGGGCAGCTGGGCCTCTGCTCCAGGGATCTGCTGAAGAAGGAGAGTGTTGGAAGAGGCAGTGAAGCTGCAGCTTCATTTTTAGCTTTATTCTCTCCATTTTGAGCTTGTTCTCAGTTTTATTAATTTGAAGAGAAAACCTGTGTGTGAATCGGAGGTATTTTCAAGGTACAACCCGTGATGATGATGCAGTAGTAAAAAACTAATTTTCCTTGGCTCTCACTTTTTCCACCTCTTTTCATTGCCATGAAATGAAATATAAGCTCCTTATTTACATGTTCACATTCTTGGTTTTTTTTTTTTTTTCTTTTTAAAGTGTAAATCAGTACAGAATTGTTTTTAGTTTTATAGCAGCTTCCCAGATTAGCCCAGGGAGCTGAAGTATATGGGGAAAGAACTTTCCCTGAGATCAGCGGCCCTTTGTCCTTTTTGCTGACCTGGCCACGGGGGAAATCACGGGGTGCTTGAACTACAACCTCAGGCCGGGTTCCCTTTGGCTGTACCTCGCTGCAGCAGCTGTGCTTGCTCCATCTATTCCGATCAAGAAGGGGAGGAAGGAAAAAAAGGTGGGGGGATGCTTCTGAAATCCCAGATCCTGCGCAATGGGCAGAGTACAGACGTGCAATAGCACAGCGGGCATTTCAGAGTTTTGCACTTTAAAAGAAACCCGAAACACAAAAATCAAACACCGGGATGCTAGCAGCACATTGAGTTGCATTTTGTGTTTAGTAATTTCGGGTTTGTTAATAAATGGGGTCGGCAGGATTTTGGAAAGAACGAGATATCTGCCTCAAGCCCACAACACCCGAGCTCCCCCCACACCTCCGGGCGAGGGGTCAACTCCCTCCCCTCCTCCTGGCCGGGCTTGCCCGGAACCGGGCTTTGCTGCGAGGCTTCTCCTTCAGCTTCAGAGCAGCGGTTCGAGAGCAGAGGCTCGGCAGAGCGGCAGAACCCCGGCTTCTTTTCACCCAGACACGTCCTGATCCGGGAGGCTGTGTCCACGCAGCTTTTTTTTTTTTTTTTTCCCCGCCTGCTGCCCCTCACCGTGCAGGGGTGACAGCTGAAGGGTGACGGAACCGCGGGGACAGAACCAGAACCGGTCCCGGTCCGGTCCGACGCGCGAGCCCCTTCCCGCACGCCCCAGCTGCAGCGCCCCCTGGCGGCAGGCCGGGGGGCGGCTCCCCCCGCCTCCAGTTCCAGTGGTTCGCTCCTCTCCCCCCCCAAGGCGGGAGGCGGTGGCGCGGTCCGCTCCTGGCGCTCGATGCGGAACTGGGCGGGCGATGCAGAACGGCCCGGGCGGCGGAGGAGGAGGAGGAGGCGGTGGCAGCAGCGGGGAA